>NC_060121.1:869125779-869415779 GCF_021461395.2 Schistocerca americana
TTCTGGAATACTTAACTTTAATCCATCCTTTTGGTACATCTGGAGATTGTGGCGATACAAGTGAGACTCTTTAGATACATGCAATGTTACTAATGGCGCCTTGCTAGGTCGTAGCCATTGACTTAGCTGAAGGCTATTCTAACTATTGGCTCGGCTAATGAGCAATGCTTCATCCATGTAGTCGCTAGCAAAGTCGTCCGTACAACTGGGGCGAGTGCTAGTCCGTATCTCGAGACCTGCCTTGTGGTGGCGCTCGGTCTGCGATCCCTGACAGTGGCGACACGCGGGTCCGACATGTACTAATGGACCGCGGCCGATTTAAAGCTACCACCTAGCAAGTGTGGTGTCTGGCGGTGACACCACAATATTCATAGAGGAAATTAAAGACGTCGGCCGTGCGATGTGGCCGGGCACCATCTTGCATAAACCACGAGGTGTTCGAAAGTGTCGTCTAAGGCAGTTTGTACCGCCACAAATTCACGAAGAATGTCCAGATAGCGCGATGCAGTAATCGTTTCGGATCTGAAAAATGGGCCAATGATTCCTTTGGAAGAAATGGCGGCCCAGACCAGTACTTTTTGAGGATGCAGGGACGATGGGACTGCAACATGGGGCTTTTCGGTTCCCCATATGTGCCAGTTCTGTTTATTAACGAAGCCGTCCAGGTACAAATAAGCTTCGTCAGTAAACCAAATGCTGCCCACATGCATATCGCCGTCATCAATCCTGTGCACTATATCGTTAGCGAATGTCTCTCGTGCAGCAATGGTAGCGGCGCTGAGGGGTTGCCGCATTTGAATTTTGTATGGATAGAGGTGTAAACTCTGGCGCATGAGACGATACGTGGACGTTGGCGTCATTTGGACCGCAGCTGCAACACGGCGAACGGAAACCCGAGGCCGCTGTTGGATCACCTGCTGCACTAGCTGTGCGTTGCCCTCTGTGGTTGCCGTACGCGGTCGCCCTACCTTTCCAGCACGTTCATCCGTCACGTTCCCAGTCCGTTGAAATTTTTCAAACAGATCTTTTATTGTATCGCTTTTCGGTCCTTTGGTTACATTAAACCTCCGTTGAAAACTTCGTCTTGTTTCAACAACACTGTGTTCTAGGCGGTGGAATTCCAACACCAGAAAAATCCTCTGTTCTAAGGAATAAACCATGTTGTCTACAGCACACTTGCACGTTGTGAACAGCACACGCTTACAGCAGAAAGACGACGTACAGAATGGCGCACCCACAGACTGCGTTGTCTTCTATATCTTTCACATCACTTGCAGCGCCATCTGTTGTTGAAAATTATAACTACTGTAATTTCGAAAGTTTGTCCGCCTGAAAATGTACTGTTGTCCCAAGCATATTGCAACAAACGGTGCATTTCTATCGCTGCTCGTTTAGTTTTTATTGCCGTTTCAAATATACCGGTCATTTTTGAAACACCCTGTAGATGTAGATGCACGTTCAGCTTGTGAAAATCATAGGATTCTTTTTTTAAAAAAATATAGATCGGCTAGCTTTTTTCCATTTTCCTTTCAGGGAACACCCTGGATCAGTCAGTCACTTCCGGCGTAATGCTGCGCCTGTTTATCTAATAAATGCAATGTCTTTTACAGTATTGTCAGTAGCATTGTCGGTACTGTAACATGTCAAGAAAGATTAGTGTCCGTCGGCATTGTGAAATACCGTTTAAGTTCCTCTATAGACACAGTAGGTTCAGACTTAGATTTTACCTTCCCCCTCAATATAACACGGAGATTTTTCCACAGGATATTTATCTGTGTCTTGTCTGATAATGAATGGCCATTCCTAAGTTCACCATTCCTGACAGTTTAACGAATACGATTACCCATCCGCGTCCGCCTGTGAGGTGTCCTCTAAAAAGACAACTTTTGAAATGCCCACAACTTCTGCTCTATTAAGTGGCCAGTAATAATGTTGCACAATTTTCATTCTGTTTTCATTGTGGATAGTAATGGAGCGCATCGTGAAGATACAGTGTGCTATATTAGTGAAAATCCATTAATAATGTGGTGAATGATGTGTAGAGACCGTTTGCAAACTCTGTAGAATGTTTGGTGAACGTAATGCACCAAAAAGTCGACTGTGATGAACTGATGAGACTGGTTACTAAATTTGAGAAAAACAGTTCGGTTATGGACATTAAACCCTGGTGTTGGCTGCTCTGCGGAAAACATTGCCACAGTGAGCGATAAAGTCGCTCTTCACTCCGGGGAAATCTATTTGCTGACGTTCACAACCAATGGATATTCCCAGAACCAATATGCAATGAATTCTGAAAGAAGTTCTGCATCTGTGAGCCCATAAAACCCAGCTGACAAGAACTGACGCCAAACGATCATGTAAAGTGCCGCACATTTGCGCATTCGCTGCATGCGAAAGAAAGAGAGGACAACAATTTCATCAAGAAAATAATGTTCATTCATGGCACGCACTTCCTGTTAAATGAATTGCTTCGCGAATAAGCAAAATTGCAGGACGCGAGGCACAGGAAACAAATAATACTGAAGAAGCCAGTAGGTTCACGAGTTACTGTGTGGGGTGGCATTTTGTCAGAGGGCGAGACACGGGCCCGTACTTTTTCGAAGGTGTCTCCGAAAACGCATCAACAACGGAAGGCGAAGGCTTAAGAGGGTTTTTATGATCTGAATTGGATCGTGGGAGTGCTGAACAGGTTTGCTTTCAACAAGAAGGCGCAATTTGTCACACTTAATTTGCATCAATGAATTTGTTACGAGAGAAGTTCCCTGTCCGGGTCTTTCCTCACAAGACGTTGGTGCCTGATGCACTCCTTTCATAAAGAGTAGTATACTTGTGGCCGGCCGGAGTGTCCAAGCGGTTCTAGGGACCGCTGCGGTCGCAGTTTCGAATCCTGTTCGGGCATGAATGTGTGTGATGTCCTTAGGTTAGTGAGGTTTAAGTAGTTCTAAGTTCTAGGGGGCTGATGACCACAGCAGTTAAGTCCCATAGTGCTCAGAGCTATTTTTCAGTATACTTGTGCTGATCTGTACGCGTATCTTTGACAACTTTGGTGACGCCATGACAGAGAAGAACATGAATTTTATTGCTGCTCGTTTCACTAGCAGCTAATATAAGCTGTCTGACCACTCACTTAGGAATCGTAACATATTCTAAATTAAAAAGCCAAATATTAATGTCATCCTTTGTTTTCTAATCAGACGGAAATGTAAATAACATCGAATATTTAGGAATATACTTGAATTTATCAGAAAATCTCAGAATGTGTTAAAGACGCTAAGACAAAAAAAAAAAAAAAAAAAAAAAAAAAAAAAAAAAAAAAAAAAAAAAAAAAAAAAAAAATTTGCATATAGTGGGACGCGAAACTACTTTCTTGGACTCTGTATTTCACGTCTTTATCCGCTACGCTACAGAAAAGACATGTGATTTCATCTATTGTGTCAGCTGTTATAGTATCTCTTGAAGGCTTATATCGTTGATGTGCCATTAACTGACA
The DNA here is from genome assembly GCF_021461395.2 of Schistocerca americana. Classification (NCBI taxonomy): domain Eukaryota; kingdom Metazoa; phylum Arthropoda; class Insecta; order Orthoptera; family Acrididae; genus Schistocerca; species Schistocerca americana. Next base: position 869,129,270 of record NC_060121.1, read on the forward strand.
TTTAATTATAAAGGTGACATGTTTGTGATAAATGTTCAACGCGCCATTGCCTTGAAGCAGCATACCAGGACACGTTGAGGTCTTATACTGCCACGCAAGTCAATATGGCATCTCCAAAGTTGTCGAAGATACGAGTACAGCACACATTATCAGCGGAAATATACTCCTCTTTGTGACAGGAATGCACCAGGCCCCAACATCTACTATTTCTGCAATGGTGACGTGAATTTATTGATCAGATACCCCATTTACGTGGGGCACCCTAAACCGGATTTCGTAAACCCATTTCCCAATACCGCTTTTGGGTGGCTATGTAAACACTTCATAATCGATTCTGAACGTCCTCTTCTATTTGCTCGTTTCCCAGTCCCGCAATCGATTTTCACTCTCAAGTAAACAATACCGGTTCTGAAACGTGCTTTGGCTGTTTCGTATTGTTTTTAAAAAATTTCGGCTAATACGAACTAAGTGGCTTTTTGCACAGTCAAGGATGAGTAGAAAATTAGACCAAAGCCGTTTACACCTCGTCTAACTGAAGACAACTAGCGATTGTGCTGACTAAATCATATACTGTAATAGCTGTTTTCCAGGCGTCATATTCAACTGAGCTACCAAATCCGCTTCGGACCTTAACATGTAAACGCGATAGCTAAAACGGTTTCCGAAATTCGGTTTTCGTCTTTCGGAAAATCTGCCGCATGTAAACGTAGTGCCAGAGATCTTGCGATCTGACGCCATGTGATTTGTGTTTGTATTTGAAAACTCCTGTTTACGTCAACAAATGACGACTAAATTCCAGAGCTTACGGCTGAGATTCAGCGTGCAATTTCGGAACCGGAGGTGCAAGTAGACCTATGCTGAAATGTTAAGGAAAACTTCGTCGAAAGGACGAGAGAGTGCCTGTGGATTTGTGGAAGAAACCTGCGTAATAAAATATGTCATACACGTTCACAGGTAACGTAAACTGCAATAATACGTAAATTACTTAATTCTATCGACAAATTTGTATATTATTATGCATTCAAAAGTTGCGTTCTTTCTGCGACACCCTTCTGATAGTAAAAGGTATCAAATCCAGATCCCCTTTTTAAAGTTCAGAGACGCTTAATGGTCACTGTAACGAGCCATGCTTCGAAATATAATGACGAGAAAAAGGGAAAACAATGCGGCCAGGTATGCCTCATGAAATCAACTGTTTATCTCGTGGCTCCTATTTTCGGATTGCTACGCTCATTATCGTTGCCTGCCTGTGTGCAAGTAGATAATGCTTTAATGCGTCCGATGAATTTTTATCTTTGGCTCTTTTGCCGTACACATGGTCTTTTATTCCACTGAGTTCCATTTTCTTGCAACCGCTGTTAACTGCAGATTTTCTGTACCTTTTATTTAATTGCCTTCCATTTATTCAAGCAATAAAAACTTAATTACCGTCTTCCAACAGTGTATGGGCTCAGGAAACGCGATTATAAATTAAGTTATTAAAAACGTAACACAAAATTGACTTTGACTCTACTGTACTTCGAGACGGTGCACGTACCCGGAGTAACGTAATACGTGCACTTGCTGGAGTTGGCAGTAAACAAATGAAAACACAAGGGAACTACATTCTTGTCATTACTGTTCTCTTAAGTTACACTCTCCATGGATGAATAGCATTTCTACCGTCTTTTCATTGGTATACATTGTACTTCACAAACCTTCAACTAGAGACAGTTGACTGTTTTATCAGAGCGCAATTTTCTTGTGTTTACATTTGTTTACAGCCAATTCCAGCAATTGGACGAACAACATTCGTTACCCCAGGCATTTGCTCTGTGTGTAGCATAGGAGAGTCGAAGTCATTGTAGAGTTACATTTTTAATAACGCCATGTTTATGTGAACGGTACACTGTGATTCGTTTCTGAACAGTTCTTGAGAAGAGAAAGAGGATTAACGAATTAAAAAAATTAAGTTAATATTTGAAAAATGACGAACTGCTGTTCAGTTTTCGTAAAGATCAAAGTTATAAGAAAAGCAATCAAGTTTGTTTATAACCTCCTGGTAACTACCGCATTTTACGGACTGTAAGGTGCTATGGACTGTAAGACGAACCTTAATTTTTAAACAAGTTTTAAAAAAATAACGTTTTAAATCCTAACAGCCCTTTAAAATCTCTGAAAATCATCATATGAAATTTCTTTTTCTTCTTCTTCCTCTTCGTGTCATCGTTGTCCTCTTCTTACATAACTTGGTCTTCACCGCCACCGAGAGCGTTACTTATGACTTCTTCACAGATTTAACAATGTTTTCTCTCACTCTAGAGCGCGACTGTTTTACCCACTGACACACTTTTTTTACTGTTGGTCGTTTTAGAGCTCCGTTCGGCGTGAATTATGTTGGGTTTCATCCATCATCCATTTGTTCCATTCCTCTCTCAAATACACTTCAAATGATTTATTTACCGAGGCTTCAAGAGGTCCCAGTTGTGAAGTAAATCCTCCCAGAATAACAGCAAACTCTGTATTTCCGTGCCTCAATTTCTCTTTCACAGAATTTTTTAAATGACTACTAAACTGATCTACCAGAAGGAGAGAAGTCTGTTAATCCACAACTTCATACCAGTCTCGTCCACCCAGCCCTTGTCGTGTACGTGAACAACAACACCTGACGTTATTTCAGGATGTTCTGGCATTATTTTGCGCTTGAGAATGGCCAGTGGGGAAAGTTTAGAACCGTCAGCACAACAAGAAAGGACAACAGTGTAGTGCATTTTTTCATGTCCACTTGTTTTTATAATTACATTTTTAGCACCCTTCATGGCAAGAACTCTGTTACGGCAATCAAATGTCAGATGAGTTTCGCCTATATTCGCTATTTGGCTTAGTTCCACACTGGTTTTCTTTCGATGTTGAATAATAAATCGACAGAAAGATAATATTTTCTCTTCACAATCTTGTGGCAATTTCTGAGATACTTGGTTTTGGATCGCGTGCTAAGTCCATGACGCTTCATAAACCCGTAGCACCAACCAACTCCACCCTTAAAGACTGTAGCGCCAAGTTACGAGCGTGTATTTGAATCACTTTTGTATTGATTCCAGTTCCATTCTGACGGTGACGTTGAACGCGTTTCAATACATCATCTTCTAGTTTTGGCCAGTTTGCACTCAGTCCTCTATTTCTAATATTTAGTCTTCCTCATTTTTTTCAGTTCTTCTTTATTAGCCCGCTAATCACGAATGATTTTTTTCTGCTGCTGGAGGGCCGAAATGCCGCTCAGCTGCTCTGTTCCCATGTTCTTCTGCATATGCTAATATTTTCAATTTATAGCCGGCATCATACAGGGTGTTTCAAAAATGACCGGTATATTTGAAACGGCAATAAAAACTAAACGAGCAGCGATAGAAATACACCGTTTGTTGCAATATGCTTGGGACAACAGTACATTTTCAGGCGGACAAACTTTCGAAATTACAGTAGTTACAATTTTCAACAACAGATGGCGCTGCAAGTGATGTGAGAGATATAGAAGACAACGCAGTCTGTGGGTGCGCCATCTGTACGTCGTCTTTCTGCTGTAAGCGTGTGCTGTTCACAGCGTGCAAGTGTGCTGTGGACAACATGGTTTATTCCTTAGAACAGAGGATTTTTCTGGTTTTGGAATTCCACCGCCTAGAACACAGTGTTGTTGCAACAAGACGAAGTTTTCAAAGGAGGTTTAATGTAACCAAAGGACCGAAAAGCGATACAATAAAAGATCTGTTTGAAAAATTTCAACGGACTGGGAACGTGACGGATGAGCGTGCTGGAAAGGTAGGGCGACCGCGTACGGCAACCACAGAGGGCAACGCGCAGCTAGTGCAGCAGGTGATCCAACAGCGGCCTCGGGTTTCCGTTCGCCGTGTTGCAGCTGCGGCCCCAATGACGCCAACGTCCACGTATCGTCTCATGCGCCAGAGTTTACACCTCTATCCATACAAAAATCAAATGCGGCAACCCCTCAGCGCCGCTACCATCGCTGCATGAGAGACATTCGCTAACGATATAGTGCACAGGATTGATGATGGCGATATGCATGTGGGCAGCATTTGGTTTACTGACGAAGCTTATTTCTACCTGAACGACTTCGTCAATAAACAGAACTGGCGCATATGGGGAACCGAAAAGCCCCATGTTGCAGTCCCTGCATCCTCAAAAAGTACTGGTCTGGGCCGCCATTTCTTCTAAAGGAATCATTGGCCCATTTTTCAGATCCGAAACGATTACTGCATCACGCTATCTGGACATTCTTCGTGAATTTGTGGCGGTACAAACTGCCTTAGACGACACTGCGAACACCTCGTGGTTTATGCAAGATAGTGCCCGGCCACATCGCACGGCCGACGTCTTTAATTTCCTGAATGAATATTTCGATGATCGTGTGATTGCTTTGGGCTATCCGAAACATACAGGAGGCGGCGTGGATTGGCCTCCCTATTCGCCAGACATGTACCCCTGTGACTTCTTTCTGTGGGGACACTTGAAAGACCAGGTGTACCGCCAGAATCCAGAAACAATTGAACAGCTGAAGCAGTACATCTCATCTGCATGTGAAGCCATTCCGCCAGACACGTTGTCAAAGGTTTCGGGTAATTTCATTCAGAGACTACGCCATATTATTGCTACGCATGGTGGATATGTGGAAAATATCGTACTATAGAGTTTCCCAGACCGCAGCGCCATCTGTTGTTGAAAATTGTAACTACTGTAATTTCGAAAGTTTGTCTGCCTGAAAATGTACTGTTGTCCCAAGCATATTGCAACAAACGGTGTATTTCTATCGCTGCTCGTTTAGTTTTTATTACCGTTTCAAATATACCGGTCATTTTTGAAACACCCTGTATGAATACCTTTAATTTTTTTTCCGCTACGAAAGTAGCTATTAACAAAGATATTGTGCTGTTACCGATAACACAAATTACTTTCAATTCAAGTTCACTGCCACCATAGCTGCAATGACGCACCGAAGGCTACACAGTAGAGATGGGCAAACTGAAACACGTAACTGTTTCGAAACAAATAAAACAGTACAATGCAATGTTTCGATACGCTGTTTCGAAACAGTGAAACAGTTTGTGTTTTGTAATCTAATAAACCTACACACTTTATCAACTTGAATGTCTACTGTATAAGTATGTCCATATAAACACAAATGAGGTGCGAGAGCGCTAATCATATCGCAGAAAGTATTAAACTATCTCTTAGGCGTATTGTCAGTTTCATATTCCCTGCAGCAAATGCACTGCTTTCGTGTCGTGTGACTTTCATACTTTTCGGTTGGCTGAGGACAGCCATAGCTGAAGACAGAAGAACCACCACGAACGGAACTGGAGGTGGGAGCAAACTGCAGACACAACTGATATGCTACTGGGATTCCCACATTCCGTTAGTATGGGTAATATACCCATCCTGCTGATTTCCATGCACACAAAGGGAATCATTGTGGATAATAGACTCAGCGACTATAGCCTCACAAATAACGCTAACTAATTCGAATAAGTAACAAAATATAACAGAAAAAAATTTTGTCTTTCAAGGTGTTTCGAACCGTTACTGTAAATTCACCATGCTACCCAGCCCTTCCCGTTCACCATTACACTATAAGTGATATGTCAAACAGATTGATCGCAATTATACCTACATCAAAGTTATGTGTATGTCTAATAACTGTCACTCTATGCCTTTTTTTATTCAAAATGTTGTAGGCTTACTTGCGTTTCTTAATATGAACAGAGAAGCGTATGTTATAAAAAAAAGTGTAATGTAACTGAATGATTTTCACACATTTATTATTTTGAATGTGAGTAGTATGCGTTGTTTTATTGTTTGGTTAGTGTTTATAAATCAGATGTCACGCCATTTCGGAATAGGACAGTCAACTAGAAACGCAGCTTTATTTAGGATATCTTAAGCTACATGCTATTGCTCGTCAAAAAGATTTCGACACTCTTGAAAGTGTTTCATGAAGTGGTATGTTGTGTTTCAGTACCTGTGCCGAGCCCGAATCTCGTCCGACACAGAGCAGAATGAAACATCACTGTTTAGATACAATTTCCGTTCCAAGCACAGGAGGACTGAAACAGCCTTGTTTTGAAACAACGATACACTTTCTGTGTCTGGCTCGAGATCGACTCTGGTCCGGTTATCCGAGACAGGGGCAGCATGAAACACCACTGTTTCGAAACAGTGAACCACAGCCGTTCCGAAACACTGAAACAGTTGCACGTATCGATACACCGTATCGAAACATAGAAACAGTGGCCAAGTCTACTACACAGTGTTCTGGGTTCGTGGCGGCACGGCGGAGCCCTGAGGGAGGCACTGCTGTGAATCCCCTCAACTCATGTTCGTCGCTTCGCTGCACTGCTGCTGCCAATTGAATGCAATGTTGCCACATAGAGATAGATGTCCCACAGCATCGAACGTATGGCCATTTTTAAGACACGCAGAAATTTTAAATCAAAGACTGGACATTTTCATATTAATTTAGAGTGTAAGACGCACGTGAATTTTGGAGGCAATTTCTCGAAGAAAGAAGTGCGTCTTATAGCCCGTAAAATACGGTAAACAACATTTGTTTGATACATTTTTTTTTAATTTTGCTTCTGGACAGAAAGTTATTTGAGGTACTCAAGATCAACAGGACACACTGTGTACTTACCCCTCGCGAGTCCGCGGCGCATTGCGGAAGACATGTTCTCAGGCGGTAGGACTTCGTAGTTGTAGACGGGCGCCACCTCTGCCTGTTTATTACTCTCTCTCAGTGGCCGTGTGCAGCGCGGATAACGGCTCTGACACGCATTACGTAATCAAACCTCATAGCGCCCTCTGCTCAAGCACCACTGATACAGGCTGCGGGGATATCTACTGTTTCGATAATTGCCACGAGAGAGTCCGCCATGTTCTCAAACATCGCGGTAAACAATGCCTTCTGTTCGTTACACACTGACTCAGCGGAGTAAGCTGACGAAGCAGTTTTTTTCGCCCTGACGAGCATGCGCTGCATACTGCTTGGAAGCCCAAAATAACCCGAGTGGGTGTAGTCTTTAATTCGCCGAACGCACATTAAACCTTAATCTTTCTCCCAAGCGTACAATTAAGAGAAATATGAAAATCACACGTTAATCATAGAAACATACATATAGGGCGAGCGTCAATGCGCAAGTGTGTGAAATCAGACACTCGAAGTACTCCCTGTAATTAATTTTGCACTAACAGCTACCAGCCCCGAAAAGAGCCGATATGGCTAAAGACACTTCCGTGATGCTGAGAACCTCCAGTTTGATATATTTATACGTCCTGGACTAAAATTAAACGATGACAGCTCTTTTTTTATTCGCCGTCTGTCCAAGTAGCGTCAATTAATACTGTGTAATGTACAACGCCGAGATTCACAAATTGCGATACAGTGGAACTTCGCTTAACGAGCACCTGCGGCGCTCAAATTGCATAACGAGCAAAACAAATTGTAAACAGGATGACTCGCTTAAGGAGCGATGTTTCGCATAACGAATGACGGCGATTTAGTGTGACGTCACGAGCTGTTCGCGCGCAGTAGGGGAAACGTTCTTCAATATGGACACCTTTCATTGTCGACAGCGGCATATGAACATTGTCTTTAGTACGTATGGGGCCTCCCGGCCAAAAATGCCATACGCTCATTTCATTTCAGTACGTACTGCAGTCTGGGTTTAGCGCTCTTTCTGTACCATCTTGGTGCAGCTTGCGACCACACATTTTTCTAAACTTGTCTTCACAGAGTGTGTTCTTTTTGTACAAATTTTAATAACCTTCGTAGAAATGCCCCCGAAGATAAGGCCGCAAGAAGACGACCATAAGAAACATCCTGGCAGATTAAAACTGTGTGTCGTACCGAGGCTCGAACTCGGGACCTTTGCCTTTCTCGGGCAAGTGCTCTACCAACTGAGCTACCCAAGCACGACTCACGTCCCGTCCTCACAGCTTTACTTCTGCCAGTACCTCGTCTCGTTTCATGGTTCGCAGGAGAGCTTCTGCAAAGTTTGGAAGGCAGGAGACGAGATACTGGCAGAAGTAAAGCTGTGAGGACGGACGTGAGTCGTGATGGATAGCTCAGATGGTAGAGCACTTGCCAGCGAAAGGTAAAGGTCGGTCCGGCACACAGTTTTAATCTGCCAGGAAGTTTCATATCAGCGCACACTCCGCTGCAGAGTGAAAATCTCATTCTGGAAACATCAACCAGACTATGGCTAAGCCATGTCTCCGCAATATCCTTTCTTTCAGGAGTGCTAGTTCTGCATGGTTCGCTGGAGAGCTTCTGCAAAGTTTGGAAGGTAGGAGACGAGGTACTGGCAGAAGTGAAGCTATAAGGACGGGGCGTGAGTCGTGCTTCTATAGCTCAGATGGTAGAGCACTTGCCCACGAAAGGCAAAGGTCCCGAGTTCGAGTCTCGGTCCGGCACACAGTTTTAATCTGGTAGGAAGTTTCATATCAGCGCACACACAACTGCAGAGTGAAAACCTCATTCTGGAAACATCCCCCGGACTGTGGCTAAGCCATGTATCCGCAATGTCCTTTCTTTCAGGATTGCTAGTTCTGCATGGTTCCCTGGAGAGCTTCTGTAACGTTTGGAAGGTAGGAGACGAGGTACTGGCAGAAGTGAAGCTGTGAGGACGGGGTGTGAGTCATGCTTGAGTAGCTCCGATGGTAGAGCACTTGCCCGCGAATGGCAAAGGTCCCGAGATCGAGTCTCGGTCCGGCACACAGTTTTAATCTGGTAGGAAGTTTCATATCAGCGCACACACAACTGCAGAGTGAAAACCTCATTCTGGAAACATCCCCCAGACTGTGGCTAAGCCATGTATCCGCAATGTCCTTTCTTTCAGGACAGCTAGTTCTGCATGGTTCCCTGGAGAGCTTCTGCAAAGTTTGGAAGGTAGGAGACGAGGTACTGGCAGAAGTGAAGCTGTGAGGACGGGGTGTGAGTCATGCTTGAGTAGCTCCGATGGTAGAGCACTTGCCCGCGAATGGCAAAGGTCCCGAGTTCGAGTCTCGGTCCGGCACACAGTTTTAATCTGGTAGGAAGTTTCATATCAGCGCACACACAACTGCAGAGTGAAAACCTCACTCTGGAAACATCCCCCAGACTGTGGCTAAGCCATGTATCCGCAATGTCCTTTCTTTCAGGACAGCTAGTTCTGCATGGTTCCCTGGAGAGCTTCTGCAAAGTTTGGAAGGTAGGAGACGAGGTACTGGCAGAAGTGAAGCTGTGAGGACGGGGTGTGAGTCATGCTTGAGTACCTCCGGTGGTAGAGCACTTGCCCGCGAATGGCAAAGGTCCCGAGTTCGAGTCTCGGTCCGGCACACAGTTTTAATCTGGTAGGAAGTTTCATATCAGCGCACACACAACTGCAGAGTGATAACCTCATTCTGGAAACATCCCCCAGACTGTGGCTAAGCCATGTATCCGCAATGTCCTTTCTTTCAGGACAGCTAGTTCTGCATGGTTCCCTGGAGAGCTTCTGCAACGTTTGGAAGGTAGGAGACGAGGTACTGGCAGAAGTGAAGCTGTGAGGACGGGGTGTGAGTCATGCTTGAGTAGCTCCGATGGTAGAGCACTTGCCCGCGAAAGGCAAAGGTCCCGAGTTCGAGTCTCGGTCCGGCACACAGTTTTAATCTGGTAGGAAGTTTCATATCAGCGCACACACAACTGCAGAGTGAAAACCTCATTCTGGAAACATCCCCCAGACTGTGGCTAAGCCATGTATCCGCAATGTCCTTTCTTTCAGGACAGCTAGTTCTGCATGGTTCCCTGGAGAGCTTCTGCAAAGTTTGGAAGGTAGGAGACGAGGTACTGGCAGAAGTGAAGCTGTGAGGACGGGGTGTGAGTCATGCTTGAGTAGCTCCGATGGTAGAGCACTTGCCCGCGAAAGGCAAAGGTCCCGAGTTCGAGTCTCGGTCCGGCACACAGTTTTAATCTGGTAGGAAGTTTCATATCAGCGCACACACAACTGCAGAGTGAAAACCTCATTCTGGAAACATCCCCCGGACTGTGGCTAAGCCATGTATCCGCAATGTCCTTTCTTTCAGGATTGCTAGTTCTGCATGGTTCCCTGCAGAGCTTCTGCAACGTTTGGAAGGTAGGAGACGAGGTACTGGAAGAAGTGAAGCTGTGAGGACGGGGTGTGAGTCATGCTTGAGTAGCTCCGATGGTAGAGCACTTGCCCGCGAAAGGCAAAGGTCCCGAGTTCGAGTCTCGGTCCGGCACACAGTTTTAATCTGGTAGGAAGTTTCATATCAGCGCACACACAACTGCAGAGTGAAAACCTCATTCTGGAAACATCCCCCAGACTGTGGCTAAGCCATGTATCCGCAATGTCCTTTCTTTCAGGACAGCTAGTTCTGCATGGTTCCCTGGAGAGCTTCTGCAAAGTTTGGAAGGTAGGAGACGAGGTACTGGCAGAAGTGAAGCTGTGAGGACGGGGTGTGAGTCACGCTTGAGTAGCTCCGATGGTAGAGCACTTGCCCGCGAAAGGCAAAGGTCCCGAGTTCGAGTCTCGGTCCGGCACACAGTTTTAATCTGGTAGGAAGTTTCATATCAGCGCACACACAACTGCAGAGTGAAACCCTCATTCTGGAAACATCCCCCAGACTGTGGCTAAGCCATGTATCCGCAATGTCCTTTCTTTCAGGACAGCTAGTTCTGCATGGTTCCCTGGAGAGCTTCTGCAAAGTTTGGAAGGTAGGAGACGAGGTACTGGCAGAAGTGAAGCTGTGAGGACGGGGTGTGAGTCATGCTTGAGTAGCTCCGATGGTAGAGCACTTGCCCGCGAATGGCAAAGGTCCCGAGTTCGAGTCTCGGTCCGGCACACAGTTTTAATCTGGTAGGAAGTTTCATATCAGCGCACACACAACTGCAGAGTGAAAACCTCATTCTGGAAACATCCCCCAGACTGTGGCTAAGCCATGTATCCGCAATGTCCTTTCTTTCAGGATTGCTAGTTCTGCATGGTTCCCTGGAGAGCTTCTGCAACGTTTGGAAGGTAGGAGACGAGGTACTGGCAGAAGTGAAGCTGTGAGGACGGGGTGTGAGTCATGCTTGAGTAGCTCCGATGGTAGAGCACTTGCCCGCGAAAGGCAAAGGTCCCGAGTTCGAGTCTCGATCCAGCACACAGTTTTAATCTGGTAGGAAGTTTCATATCAGCGCACACACAACTGCAGAGTGAAAACCTCATTCTGGAAACATCTCCCAGACTGTGGCTAAGCCATGTATCCGCAATGTCCTTTCTTTCAGGATTGCTAGTTCTGCATGGTTCCCTGGAGAGCTTCTGCAAAGTTTGGAAGGTAGGAGACGAGGTACTGGCAGAAGTGAAGCTGTGAGGACGGGGTGTGAGTCATGCTTGAGTAGCTCCGATGGTAGAGCACTTGCCCGCGAAAGGCAAAGGTCCCGAGTTCGAGTCTCGGTCCGGCACACAGTTTTAATCTGGTAGGAAGTTTCATATCAGCGCACACACAACTGCAGAGTGAAAACCTCATTCTGGAAACATCCCCCAGACTGTGGCTAAGCCATGTATCCGCAATGTCCTTTCTTTCAGGAGCGCTAGTTCTGCATGGTTCCCTGGAGAGCTTCTGCAAAGTTTGGAAGGTAGGAGACGAGGTACTGGCAGAAGTGAAGCTGTGAGGACGGGGTGTGAGTCATGCTTGAGTAGCTCCGATGGTAGAGCACTTGCCCGCGAAAGGCAAAGGTCCCGAGTTCGAGTCTCGGTCCGGCACACAGTTTTAATCTGGTAGGAAGTTTCATATCAGCGCACACACAACTGCAGAGTGAAAACCTCATTCTGGAAACATCCCCCAGACTGTGGCTAAGCCATGTATCCGCAATGTCCTTTCTTTCAGGATTGCTAGTTCTGCATGGTTCCCTGGAGAGCTTCTGCAAAGTTTGGAAGGTAGGAGACGAGGTACTGGCAGAAGTGAAGCTGTGAGGACGGGGCGTGAGTCGTGCCTCTATAGCTCAGATGGTAGAGCACTTGCCCACGAAAGGCAAAGGTCCCGAGTTCGAGTATCGGTCTGGCACACAGTTTTAATCTGCCAGGAAGTTTCATATCAGCGCACACTCCGCTGCAGAGTGAAAACCTCATTCTGGAAACATCCCCCAGACTGTGGCTAAGCCATGTCTCCGCAATATCCTTTCTTTCAGGAGCGCTAGTTCTGCATGGTTCCCTGGAGAGCTTCTGCAAAGTTTGGAAGGTAGGAGACGAGGTACTGGCAGAAGTGAAGCTGTGAGGACGGGGTGTGAGTCATTCTTGAGTAGCTCCGATGGTAGAGCACTTGCCCGCGAATGGCAAAGGTCCCGAGTTCGAGTCTCGGTCCGGCACACAGTTTTAATCTGGTAGGAAGTTTCATATCAGCGCACACACAACTGCAGAGTGAAAACCTCATTCTGGAAACATCTCCCAGACTGTGGCTAAGCCATGTATCCGCAATGTCCTTTCTTTCAGGATTGCTAGTTCTGCATGGTTCCCTGGAGAGCTTCTGCAAAGTTTGGAAGGTAGGAGACGAGGTACTGGCAGAAGTGAAGCTGTGAGGACGGGGTGTGAGTCATGCTTGAGTAGCTCAGATGGTAGAGCACTTGCCCGCGAATGGCAAAGGTCCCGAGTTCGAGTCTAGGTCCGGCACACAGTTTTAATCTGGTAGGAAGTTTCATATCAGCGCACACACAACTGCAGAGTGAAAACCTCATTCTGGAAACATCTCCCAGACTGTGGCTAAGCCATGTATCCGCAATGTCCTTTCTTTCAGGATTGCTAGTTCTGCATGGTTCCCTGGAGAGCTTCTGCAAAGTTTGGAAGGTAGGAGACGAGGTACTGGCAGAAGTGAAGCTGTGAGGACGGGGTGTGAGTCATGCTTGAGTAGCTCAGATGGTAGAGCACTTGCCCGCGAATGGCAAAGGTCCCGGGTTCGAGTCTAGGTCCGGCACACAGTTTTAATCTGGTAGGAAGTTTCATATCAGCGCACACACAACTGCAGAGTGAAAACCTCATTCTGGAAACATCTCCCAGACTGTGGCTAAGCCATGTATCCGCAATGTCCTTTCTTTCAGGATTGCTAGTTCTGCATGGTTCCCTGGAGAGCTTCTGCAACGTTTGGCAGGTAGGAGACGAGGTACTGGCAGAAGTGAAGCTGTGAGGACGGGGTGTGAGTCATGCTTGAGTAGCTCCGATGGTAGAGCACTTGCCCGCGAATGGCAAAGGTCCCGAGTTCGAGTCTCGGTCCGGCACACAGTTTTAATCTGGTAGGAAGTTTCATATCAGCGCACACACAACTGCAGAGTGAAAACCTCATTCTGGAAACATCTCCCAGACTGTGGCTAAGCCATGTATCCGCAATGTCCTTTCTTTCAGGATTGCTAGTTCTGCATGGTTCCCTGGAGAGCTTCTGCAAAGTTTGGAAGGTAGGAGACGAGGTACTGGCAGAAGTGAAGCTGTGAGGACGGGGTGTGAGTCATTCTTGAGTAGCTCCGATGGTAGAGCACTTGCCCGCGAATGGCAAAGGTCCCGAGTTCGAGTCTCGGTCCGGCACACAGTTTTAATCTGGTAGGAAGTTTCATATCAGCGCACACACAACTGCAGAGTGAAAACCTCATTCTGGAAACATCTCCCAGACTGTGGCTAAGCCATGTATCCGCAATGTCCTTTCTTTCAGGATTGCTAGTTCTGCATGGTTCCCTGGAGAGCTTCTGCAAAGTTTGGAAGGTAGGAGACGAGGTACTGGCAGAAGTGAAGCTGTGAGGACGGGGTGTGAGTCATGCTTGAGTAGCTCAGATGGTAGAGCACTTGCCCGCGAATGGCAAAGGTCCCGAGTTCGAGTCTAGGTCCGGCACACAGTTTTAATCTGGTAGGAAGTTTCATATCAGCGCACACACAACTGCAGAGTGAAAACCTCATTCTGGAAACATCTCCCAGACTGTGGCTAAGCCATGTATCCGCAATGTCCTTTCTTTCAGGATTGCTAGTTCTGCATGGTTCCCTGGAGAGCTTCTGCAAAGTTTGGAAGGTAGGAGACGAGGTACTGGCAGAAGTGAAGCTGTGAGGACGGGGTGTGAGTCATGCTTGAGTAGCTCAGATGGTAGAGCACTTGCCCGCGAATGGCAAAGGTCCCGGGTTCGAGTCTAGGTCCGGCACACAGTTTTAATCTGGTAGGAAGTTTCATATCAGCGCACACACAACTGCAGAGTGAAAACCTCATTCTGGAAACATCTCCCAGACTGTGGCTAAGCCATGTATCCGCAATGTCCTTTCTTTCAGGATTGCTAGTTCTGCATGGTTCCCTGGAGAGCTTCTGCAACGTTTGGCAGGTAGGAGACGAGGTACTGGCAGAAGTGAAGCTGTGAGGACGGGGTGTGAGTCATGCTTGAGTAGCTCCGATGGTAGAGCACTTGCCCGCGAATGGCAAAGGTCCCGAGTTCGAGTCTCGGTCCGGCACACAGTTTTAATCTGGTAGGAAGTTTCATATCAGCGCACACACAACTGCAGAGTGAAAACCTCATTCTGGAAACATCTCCCAGACTGTGGCTAAGCCATGTATCCGCAATGTCCTTTCTTTCAGGATTGCTAGTTCTGCATGGTTCCCTGGAGAGCTTCTGCAAAGTTTGGAAGGTAGGAGACGAGGTACTGGCAGAAGTGAAGCTGTGAGGACGGGGTGTGAGTCATTCTTGAGTAGCTCCGATGGTAGAGCACTTGCCCGCGAATGGCAAAGGTCCCGAGTTCGAGTCTCGGTCCGGCACACAGTTTTAATCTGGTAGGAAGTTTCATATCAGCGCACACACAACTGCAGAGTGAAAACCTCATTCTGGAAACATCCCCCAGACTGTGGCTAAGCCATGTATCCGCAATGTCCTTTCTTTCAGGACAGCTAGTTCTGCATGGTTCCCTGGAGAGCTTCTGCAAAGTTTGGAAGGTAGGAGACGAGGTACTGGCAGAAGTGAAGCTGTGAGGACGGGGTGTGAGTCACGCTTGAGTAGCTCCGATGGTAGAGCACTTGCCCGCGAAAGGCAAAGGTCCCGAGTTCGAGTCTCGGTCCGGCACACAGTTTTAATCTGGTAGGAAGTTTCATATCAGCGCACACACAACTGCAGAGTGAAACCCTCATTCTGGAAACATCCCCCAGACTGTGGCTAAGCCATGTATCCGCAATGTCCTTTCTTTCAGGACAGCTAGTTCTGCATGGTTCCCTGGAGAGCTTCTGCAAAGTTTGGAAGGTAGGAGACGAGGTACTGGCAGAAGTGAAGCTGTGAGGACGGGGTGTGAGTCATGCTTGAGTAGCTCCGATGGTAGAGCACTTGCCCGCGAATGGCAAAGGTCCCGAGTTCGAGTCTCGGTCCGGCACACAGTTTTAATCTGGTAGGAAGTTTCATATCAGCGCACACACAACTGCAGAGTGAAAACCTCATTCTGGAAACATCCCCCAGACTGTGGCTAAGCCATGTATCCGCAATGTCCTTTCTTTCAGGATTGCTAGTTCTGCATGGTTCCCTGGAGAGCTTCTGCAACGTTTGGAAGGTAGGAGACGAGGTACTGGCAGAAGTGAAGCTGTGAGGACGGGGTGTGAGTCATGCTTGAGTAGCTCCGATGGTAGAGCACTTGCCCGCGAAAGGCAAAGGTCCCGAGTTCGAGTCTCGATCCAGCACACAGTTTTAATCTGGTAGGAAGTTTCATATCAGCGCACACACAACTGCAGAGTGAAAACCTCATTCTGGAAACATCTCCCAGACTGTGGCTAAGCCATGTATCCGCAATGTCCTTTCTTTCAGGATTGCTAGTTCTGCATGGTTCCCTGGAGAGCTTCTGCAAAGTTTGGAAGGTAGGAGACGAGGTACTGGCAGAAGTGAAGCTGTGAGGACGGGGTGTGAGTCATGCTTGAGTAGCTCCGATGGTAGAGCACTTGCCCGCGAAAGGCAAAGGTCCCGAGTTCGAGTCTCGGTCCGGCACACAGTTTTAATCTGGTAGGAAGTTTCATATCAGCGCACACACAACTGCAGAGTGAAAACCTCATTCTGGAAACATCCCCCAGACTGTGGCTAAGCCATGTATCCGCAATGTCCTTTCTTTCAGGAGCGCTAGTTCTGCATGGTTCCCTGGAGAGCTTCTGCAAAGTTTGGAAGGTAGGAGACGAGGTACTGGCAGAAGTGAAGCTGTGAGGACGGGGTGTGAGTCATGCTTGAGTAGCTCCGATGGTAGAGCACTTGCCCGCGAAAGGCAAAGGTCCCGAGTTCGAGTCTCGGTCCGGCACACAGTTTTAATCTGGTAGGAAGTTTCATATCAGCGCACACACAACTGCAGAGTGAAAACCTCATTCTGGAAACATCCCCCAGACTGTGGCTAAGCCATGTATCCGCAATGTCCTTTCTTTCAGGATTGCTAGTTCTGCATGGTTCCCTGGAGAGCTTCTGCAAAGTTTGGAAGGTAGGAGACGAGGTACTGGCAGAAGTGAAGCTGTGAGGACGGGGCGTGAGTCGTGCCTCTATAGCTCAGATGGTAGAGCACTTGCCCACGAAAGGCAAAGGTCCCGAGTTCGAGTATCGGTCTGGCACACAGTTTTAATCTGCCAGGAAGTTTCATATCAGCGCACACTCCGCTGCAGAGTGAAAACCTCATTCTGGAAACATCCCCCAGACTGTGGCTAAGCCATGTCTCCGCAATATCCTTTCTTTCAGGAGCGCTAGTTCTGCATGGTTCCCTGGAGAGCTTCTGCAAAGTTTGGAAGGTAGGAGACGAGGTACTGGCAGAAGTGAAGCTGTGAGGACGGGGTGTGAGTCATTCTTGAGTAGCTCCGATGGTAGAGCACTTGCCCGCGAATGGCAAAGGTCCCGAGTTCGAGTCTCGGTCCGGCACACAGTTTTAATCTGGTAGGAAGTTTCATATCAGCGCACACACAACTGCAGAGTGAAAACCTCATTCTGGAAACATCTCCCAGACTGTGGCTAAGCCATGTATCCGCAATGTCCTTTCTTTCAGGATTGCTAGTTCTGCATGGTTCCCTGGAGAGCTTCTGCAAAGTTTGGAAGGTAGGAGACGAGGTACTGGCAGAAGTGAAGCTGTGAGGACGGGGTGTGAGTCATGCTTGAGTAGCTCAGATGGTAGAGCACTTGCCCGCGAATGGCAAAGGTCCCGAGTTCGAGTCTAGGTCCGGCACACAGTTTTAATCTGGTAGGAAGTTTCATATCAGCGCACACACAACTGCAGAGTGAAAACCTCATTCTGGAAACATCTCCCAGACTGTGGCTAAGCCATGTATCCGCAATGTCCTTTCTTTCAGGATTGCTAGTTCTGCATGGTTCCCTGGAGAGCTTCTGCAAAGTTTGGAAGGTAGGAGACGAGGTACTGGCAGAAGTGAAGCTGTGAGGACGGGGTGTGAGTCATGCTTGAGTAGCTCAGATGGTAGAGCACTTGCCCGCGAATGGCAAAGGTCCCGGGTTCGAGTCTAGGTCCGGCACACAGTTTTAATCTGGTAGGAAGTTTCATATCAGCGCACACACAACTGCAGAGTGAAAACCTCATTCTGGAAACATCTCCCAGACTGTGGCTAAGCCATGTATCCGCAATGTCCTTTCTTTCAGGATTGCTAGTTCTGCATGGTTCCCTGGAGAGCTTCTGCAACGTTTGGCAGGTAGGAGACGAGGTACTGGCAGAAGTGAAGCTGTGAGGACGGGGTGTGAGTCATGCTTGAGTAGCTCCGATGGTAGAGCACTTGCCCGCGAATGGCAAAGGTCCCGAGTTCGAGTCTCGGTCCGGCACACAGTTTTAATCTGGTAGGAAGTTTCATATCAGCGCACACACAACTGCAGAGTGAAAACCTCATTCTGGAAACATCTCCCAGACTGTGGCTAAGCCATGTATCCGCAATGTCCTTTCTTTCAGGATTGCTAGTTCTGCATGGTTCCCTGGAGAGCTTCTGCAAAGTTTGGAAGGTAGGAGACGAGGTACTGGCAGAAGTGAAGCTGTGAGGACGGGGTGTGAGTCATTCTTGAGTAGCTCCGATGGTAGAGCACTTGCCCGCGAATGGCAAAGGTCCCGAGTTCGAGTCTCGGTCCGGCACACAGTTTTAATCTGGTAGGAAGTTTCATATCAGCGCACACACAACTGCAGAGTGAAAACCTCATTCTGGAAACATCTCCCAGACTGTGGCTAAGCCATGTATCCGCAATGTCCTTTCTTTCAGGATTGCTAGTTCTGCATGGTTCCCTGGAGAGCTTCTGCAAAGTTTGGAAGGTAGGAGACGAGGTACTGGCAGAAGTGAAGCTGTGAGGACGGGGTGTGAGTCATGCTTGAGTAGCTCAGATGGTAGAGCACTTGCCCGCGAATGGCAAAGGTCCCGAGTTCGAGTCTAGGTCCGGCACACAGTTTTAATCTGGTAGGAAGTTTCATATCAGCGCACACACAACTGCAGAGTGAAAACCTCATTCTGGAAACATCTCCCAGACTGTGGCTAAGCCATGTATCCGCAATGTCCTTTCTTTCAGGATTGCTAGTTCTGCATGGTTCCCTGGAGAGCTTCTGCAAAGTTTGGAAGGTAGGAGACGAGGTACTGGCAGAAGTGAAGCTGTGAGGACGGGGTGTGAGTCATGCTTGAGTAGCTCAGATGGTAGAGCACTTGCCCGCGAATGGCAAAGGTCCCGGGTTCGAGTCTAGGTCCGGCACACAGTTTTAATCTGGTAGGAAGTTTCATATCAGCGCACACACAACTGCAGAGTGAAAACCTCATTCTGGAAACATCTCCCAGACTGTGGCTAAGCCATGTATCCGCAATGTCCTTTCTTTCAGGATTGCTAGTTCTGCATGGTTCCCTGGAGAGCTTCTGCAACGTTTGGCAGGTAGGAGACGAGGTACTGGCAGAAGTGAAGCTGTGAGGACGGGGTGTGAGTCATGCTTGAGTAGCTCCGATGGTAGAGCACTTGCCCGCGAATGGCAAAGGTCCCGAGTTCGAGTCTCGGTCCGGCACACAGTTTTAATCTGGTAGGAAGTTTCATATCAGCGCACACACAACTGCAGAGTGAAAACCTCATTCTGGAAACATCTCCCAGACTGTGGCTAAGCCATGTATCCGCAATGTCCTTTCTTTCAGGATTGCTAGTTCTGCATGGTTCCCTGGAGAGCTTCTGCAAAGTTTGGAAGGTAGGAGACGAGGTACTGGCAGAAGTGAAGCTGTGAGGACGGGGTGTGAGTCATTCTTGAGTAGCTCCGATGGTAGAGCACTTGCCCGCGAATGGCAAAGGTCCCGAGTTCGAGTCTCGGTCCGGCACACAGTTTTAATCTGGTAGGAAGTTTCATATCAGCGCACACACAACTGCAGAGTGAAAACCTCATTCTGGAAACATCTCCCAGACTGTGGCTAAGCCATGTATCCGCAATGTCCTTTCTTTCAGGATTGCTAGTTCTGCATGGTTCCCTGGAGAGCTTCTGCAAAGTTTGGAAGGTAGGAGACGAGGTACTGGCAGAAGTGAAGCTGTGAGGACGGGGTGTGAGTCATGCTTGAGTAGCTCCGATGGTAGAGCACTTGCCCGCGAATGGCAAAGGTTCCGAGTTCGAGTCTCGGTCCGGCACACAGTTTTAATCTGGTAGGAAGTTTCATATCAGCGCACACACAACTGCAGAGTGAAAACCTCATTCTGGAAACATCTCCCAGACTGTGGCTAAGCCATGTATCCGCAATGTCCTTTCTTTCAGGATTGCTAGTTCTGCATGGTTCCCTGGAGAGCTTCTGCAAAGTTTGGAAGGTAGGAGACGAGGTACTGGCAGAAGTGAAGCTGTGAGGACGGGGTGTGAGTCATGCTTGAGTAGCTCCGATGGTAGAGCACTTGCCCGCGAATGGCAAAGGTCCCGAGTTCGAGTCTCGGTCCGGCACACAGTTTTAATCTGGTAGGAAGTTTCATATCAGCGCACACACAACTGCAGAGTGAAAACCGCATTCTGGAAACATCTCCCAGACTGTGGCTAAGCCATGTATCCGCAATGTCCTTTCTTTCAGGATTGCTAGTTCTGCATGGTTCCCTGGAGAGCTTCTGCAAAGTTTGGAAGGTAGGAGACGAGGTACTGGCAGAAGTGAAGCTGTGAGGACGGGGTGTGAGTCATGCTTGAGTAGCTCCGATGGTAGAGCACTTGCCCGCGAATGGCAAAGGTCCCGAGTTCGAGTCTAGGTCCGGCACACAGTTTTAATCTGATAGGAAGTTTCATATCAGCGCACACACAACTGCAGAGTGAAAACCTCATTCTGGAAACATCTCCCAGACTGTGGCTAAGCCATGTATCCGCAATGTCCTTTCTTTCAGGATTGCTAGTTCTGCATGGTTCCCTGGAGAGCTTCTGCAACGTTTGGCAGGTAGGAGACGAGGTACTGGCAGAAGTGAAGCTGTGAGGACGGGGTGTGAGTCATGCTTGAGTAGCTCCGATGGTAGAGCACTTGCCCGCGAATGGCAAAGGTCCCGAGTTCGAGTCTAGGTCCGGCACACAGTTTTAATCTGATAGGAAGTTTCATATCAGCGCACACACAACTGCAGAGTGAAAACCTCATTCTGGAAACATCTCCCAGACTGTGGCTAAGCCATGTATCCGCAATGTCCTTTCTTTCAGGATTGCTAGTTCTGCATGGTTCCCTGGAGAGCTTCTGCAAAGTTTGGAAGGTAGGAGACGAGGTACTGGCAGAAGTGAAGCTGTGAGGACGGGGTGTGAGTCATTCTTGAGTAGCTCCGATGGTAGAGCACTTGCCCGCGAATGGCAAAGGTCCCGAGTTCGAGTCTCGGTCCGGCACACAGTTTTAATCTGGTAGGAAGTTTCATATCAGCGCACACACAACTGCAGAGTGAAAACCTCATTCTGGAAACATCTCCCAGACTGTGGCTAAGCCATGTATCCGCAATGTCCTTTCTTTCAGGATTGCTAGTTCTGCATGGTTCCCTGGAGAGCTTCTGCAAAGTTTGGAAGGTAGGAGACGAGGTACTGGCAGAAGTGAAGCTGTGAGGACGGGGTGTGAGTCATGCTTGAGTAGCTCCGATGGTAGAGCACTTGCCCGCGAATGGCAAAGGTCCCGAGTTCGAGTCTCGGTCCGGCACACAGTTTTAATCTGGTAGGAAGTTTCATATCAGCGCACACACAACTGCAGAGTGAAAACCGCATTCTGGAAACATCTCCCAGACTGTGGCTAAGCCATGTATCCGCAATGTCCTTTCTTTCAGGATTGCTAGTTCTGCATGGTTCCCTGGAGAGCTTCTGCAAAGTTTGGAAGGTAGGAGACGAGGTACTGGCAGAAGTGAAGCTGTGAGGACGGGGTGTGAGTCATGCTTGAGTAGCTCCGATGGTAGAGCACTTGCCCGCGAATGGCAAAGGTCCCGAGTTCGAGTCTAGGTCCGGCACACAGTTTTAATCTGATAGGAAGTTTCATATCAGCGCACACACAACTGCAGAGTGAAAACCTCATTCTGGAAACATCTCCCAGACTGTGGCTAAGCCATGTATCCGCAATGTCCTTTCTTTCAGGATTGCTAGTTCTGCATGGTTCCCTGGAGAGCTTCTGCAACGTTTGGCAGGTAGGAGACGAGGTACTGGCAGAAGTGAAGCTGTGAGGACGGGGTGTGAGTCATGCTTGAGTAGCTCCGATGGTAGAGCACTTGCCCGCGAATGGCAAAGGTCCCGAGTTCGAGTCTAGGTCCGGCACACAGTTTTAATCTGGTAGGAAGTTTCATATCAGCGCACACACAACTGCAGAGTGAAAACCTCATTCTGGAAACATCTCCCAGACTGTGGCTAAGCCATGTATCCGCAATGTCCTTTCTTTCAGGATTGCTAGTTCTGCATGGTTCCCTGGAGAGCTTCTGCAACGTTTGGCAGGTAGGAGACGAGGTACTGGCAGAAGTGAAGCTGTGAGGACGGGGTGTGAGTCATGCTTGAGTAGCTCCGATGGTAGAGCACTTGCCCGCGAATGGCAAAGGTCCCGAGTTCGAGTCTCGGTCCGGCACACAGTTTTAATCTGGTAGGAAGTTTCATATCAGCGCACACACAACTGCAGAGTGAAAACCTCATTCTGGAAACATCTCCCAGACTGTGGCTAAGCCATGTATCCGCAATGTCCTTTCTTTCAGGATTGCTAGTTCTGCATGGTTCCCTGGAGAGCTTCTGCAAAGTTTGGAAGGTAGGAGACGAGGTACTGGCAGAAGTGAAGCTGTGAGGACGGGGTGTGAGTCATTCTTGAGTAGCTCCGATGGTAGAGCACTTGCCCGCGAATGGCAAAGGTCCCGAGTTCGAGTCTCGGTCCGGCACACAGTTTTAATCTGGTAGGAAGTTTCATATCAGCGCACACACAACTGCAGAGTGAAAACCTCATTCTGGAAACATCTCCCAGACTGTGGCTAAGCCATGTATCCGCAATGTTCTTTCTTTCAGGATTGCTAGTTCTGCATGGTTCCCTGGAGAGCTTCTGCAAAGTTTGGAAGGTAGGAGACGAGGTACTGGCAGAAGTGAAGCTGTGAGGACGGGGTGTGAGTCATGCTTGAGTAGCTCCGATGGTAGAGCACTTGCCCGCGAATGGCAAAGGTCCCGAGTTCGAGTCTCGGTCCGGCACACAGTTTTAATCTGGTAGGAAGTTTCATATCAGCGCACACACAACTGCAGAGTGAAAACCTCATTCTGGAAACATCTCCCAGACTGTGGCTAAGCCATGTATCCGCAATGTCCTTTCTTTCAGGATTGCTAGTTCTGCATGGTTCCCTGGAGAGCTTCTGCAAAGTTTGGAAGGTAGGAGACGAGGTACTGGCAGAAGTGAAGCTGTGAGGACGGGGTGTGAGTCATGCTTGAGTAGCTCCGATGGTAGAGCACTTGCCCGCGAATGGCAAAGGTCCCGAGTTCGAGTCTCGGTCCGGCACACAGTTTTAATCTGGTAGGAAGTTTCATATCAGCGCACACACAACTGCAGAGTGAAAACCTCATTCTGGAAACATCTCCCAGACTGTGGCTAAGCCATGTATCCGCAATGTCCTTTCTTTCAGGATTGCTAGTTCTGCATGGTTCCCTGGAGAGCTTCTGCAAAGTTTGGAAGGTAGGAGACGAGGTACTGGCAGAAGTGAAGCTGTGAGGACGGGGTGTGAGTCATGCTTGAGTAGCTCCGATGGTAGAGCACTTGCCCGCGAATGGCAAAGGTCCCGAGTTCGAGTCTAGGTCCGGCACACAGTTTTAATCTGGTAGGAAGTTTCATATCAGCGCACACACAACTGCAGAGTGAAAACCTCATTCTGGAAACATCTCCCAGACTGTGGCTAAGCCATGTATCCGCAATGTCCTTTCTTTCAGGATTGCTAGTTCTGCATGGTTCCCTGGAGAGCTTCTGCAACGTTTGGCAGGTAGGAGACGAGGTACTGGCAGAAGTGAAGCTGTGAGGACGGGGTGTGAGTCATGCTTGAGTAGCTCCGATGGTAGAGCACTTGCCCGCGAATGGCAAAGGTCCCGAGTTCGAGTCTCGGTCCGGCACACAGTTTTAATCTGGTAGGAAGTTTCATATCAGCGCACACACAACTGCAGAGTGAAAACCTCATTCTGGAAACATCTCCCAGACTGTGGCTAAGCCATGTATCCGCAATGTCCTTTCTTTCAGGATTGCTAGTTCTGCATGGTTCCCTGGAGAGCTTCTGCAAAGTTTGGAAGGTAGGAGACGAGGTACTGGCAGAAGTGAAGCTGTGAGGACGGGGCGTGAGTCGTGCCTCTATAGCTCAGATGGTAGAGCACTTGCCCACGAAAGGCAAAGGTCCCGAGTTCGAGTATCGGTCTGGCACACAGTTTTAATCTGCCAGGAAGTTTCATATCAGCGCACACTCCGCTGCAGAGTGAAAACCTCATTCTGGAAACATCCCCCAGACTGTGGCTAAGCCATGTCTCCGCAATATCCTTTCTTTCAGGAGCGCTAGTTCTGCATGGTTCCCTGGAGAGCTTCTGCAAAGTTTGGAAGGTAGGAGACGAGGTACTGGCAGAAGTGAAGCTGTGAGGACGGGGTGTGAGTCATTCTTGAGTAGCTCCGATGGTAGAGCACTTGCCCGCGAATGGCAAAGGTCCCGAGTTCGAGTCTCTGTCCGGCACACAGTTTTAATCTGGTAGGAAGTTTCATATCAGCGCACACACAACTGCAGAGTGAAAACCTCATTCTGGAAACATCTCCCAGACTGTGGCTAAGCCATGTATCCGCAATGTCCTTTCTTTCAGGATTGCTAGTTCTGCATGGTTCCCTGGAGAGCTTCTGCAAAGTTTGGAAGGTAGGAGACGAGGTACTGGCAGAAGTGAAGCTGTGAGGACGGGGTGTGAGTCATGCTTGAGTAGCTCAGATGGTAGAGCACTTGCCCGCGAATGGCGAAGGTCCCGAGTTCGAGTCTAGGTCCGGCACACAGTTTTAATCTGGTAGGAAGTTTCATATCAGCGCACACACAACTGCAGAGTGAAAACCTCATTCTGGAAACATCTCCCAGACTGTGGCTAAGCCATGTATCCGCAATGTCCTTTCTTTCAGGATTGCTAGTTCTGCATGGTTCCCTGGAGAGCTTCTGCAAAGTTTGGAAGGTAGGAGACGAGGTACTGGCAGAAGTGAAGCTGTGAGGACGGGGTGTGAGTCATGCTTGAGTAGCTCAGATGGTAGAGCACTTGCCCGCGAATGGCAAAGGTCCCGAGTTCGAGTCTAGGTCCGGCACACAGTTTTAATCTGGTAGGAAGTTTCATATCAGCGCACACACAACTGCAGAGTGAAAACCTCATTCTGGAAACATCTCCCAGACTGTGGCTAAGCCATGTATCCGCAATGTCCTTTCTTTCAGGATTGCTAGTTCTGCATGGTTCCCTGGAGAGCTTCTGCAACGTTTGGCAGGTAGGAGACGAGGTACTGGCAGAAGTGAAGCTGTGAGGACGGGGTGTGAGTCATGCTTGAGTAGCTCCGATGGTAGAGCACTTGCCCGCGAATGGCAAAGGTCCCGAGTTCGAGTCTCGGTCCGGCACACAGTTTTAATCTGGTAGGAAGTTTCATATCAGCGCACACACAACTGCAGAGTGAAAACCTCATTCTGGAAACATCTCCCAGACTGTGGCTAAGCCATGTATCCGCAATGTCCTTTCTTTCAGGATTGCTAGTTCTGCATGGTTCCCTGGAGAGCTTCTGCAAAGTTTGGAAGGTAGGAGACGAGGTACTGGCAGAAGTGAAGCTGTGAGGACGGGGTGTGAGTCATGCTTGAGTAGCTCCGATGGTAGAGCACTTGCCCGCGAATGGCAAAGGTCCCGAGTTCGAGTCTCGGTCCGGCACACAGTTTTAATCTGGTAGGAAGTTTCATATCAGCGCACACACAACTGCAGAGTGAAAACCTCATTCTGGAAACATCTCCCAGACTGTGGCTAAGCCATGTATCCGCAATGTCCTTTCTTTCAGGATTGCTAGTTCTGCATGGTTCCCTGGAGAGCTTCTGCAACGTTTGGCAGGTAGGAGACGAGGTACTGGCAGAAGTGAAGCTGTGAGGACGGGGTGTGAGTCATGCTTGAGTAGCTCCGATGGTAGAGCACTTGCCCGCGAATGGCAAAGGTCCCGAGTTCGAGTCTCGGTCCGGCACACAGTTTTAATCTGGTAGGAAGTTTCATATCAGCGCACACACAACTGCAGAGTGAAAACCTCATTCTGGAAACATCTCCCAGACTGTGGCTAAGCCATGTATCCGCAATGTCCTTTCTTTCAGGATTGCTAGTTCTGCATGGTTCCCTGGAGAGCTTCTGCAAAGTTTGGAAGGTAGGAGACGAGGTACTGGCAGAAGTGAAGCTGTGAGGACGGGGTGTGAGTCATGCTTGAGTAGCTCCGATGGTAGAGCACTTGCCCGCGAATGGCAAAGGTCCCGAGTTCGAGTCTCGGTCCGGCACACAGTTTTAATCTGGTAGGAAGTTTCATATCAGCGCACACACAACTGCAGAGTGAAAACCGCATTCTGGAAACATCTCCCAGACTGTGGCTAAGCCATGTATCCGCAATGTCCTTTCTTTCAGGATTGCTAGTTCTGCATGGTTCCCTGGAGAGCTTCTGCAAAGTTTGGAAGGTAGGAGACGAGGTACTGGCAGAAGTGAAGCTGTGAGGACGGGGTGTGAGTCATGCTTGAGTAGCTCCGATGGTAGAGCACTTGCCCGCGAATGGCAAAGGTCCCGAGTTCGAGTCTCGGTCCGGCACACAGTTTTAATCTGGTAGGAAGTTTCATATCAGCGCACACACAACTGCAGAGTGAAAACCGCATTCTGGAAACATCTCCCAGACTGTGGCTAAGCCATGTATCCGCAATGTCCTTTCTTTCAGGATTGCTAGTTCTGCATGGTTCCCTGGAGAGCTTCTGCAAAGTTTGGAAGGTAGGAGACGAGGTACTGGCAGAAGTGAAGCTGTGAGGACGGGGTGTGAGTCATGCTTGAGTAGCTCCGATGGTAGAGCACTTGCCCGCGAATGGCAAAGGTCCCGAGTTCGAGTCTAGGTCCGGCACACAGTTTTAATCTGATAGGAAGTTTCATATCAGCGCACACACAACTGCAGAGTGAAAACCTCATTCTGGAAACATCTCCCAGACTGTGGCTAAGCCATGTATCCGCAATGTCCTTTCTTTCAGGATTGCTAGTTCTGCATGGTTCCCTGGAGAGCTTCTGCAACGTTTGGCAGGTAGGAGACGAGGTACTGGCAGAAGTGAAGCTGTGAGGACGGGGTGTGAGTCATGCTTGAGTAGCTCCGATGGTAGAGCACTTGCCCGCGAATGGCAAAGGTCCCGAGTTCGAGTCTCGGTCCGGCACACAGTTTTAATCTGGTAGGAAGTTTCATATCAGCGCACACACAACTGCAGAGTGAAAACCTCATTCTGGAAACATCTCCCAGACTGTGGCTAAGCCATGTATCCGCAATGTCCTTTCTTTCAGGATTGCTAGTTCTGCATGGTTCCCTGGAGAGCTTCTGCAACGTTTGGCAGGTAGGAGACGAGGTACTGGCAGAAGTGAAGCTGTGAGGACGGGGTGTGAGTCATGCTTGAGTAGCTCCGATGGTAGAGCACTTGCCCGCGAATGGCAAAGGTCCCGAGTTCGAGTCTCGGTCCGGCACACAGTTTTAATCTGGTAGGAAGTTTCATATCAGCGCACACACAACTGCAGAGTGAAAACCTCATTCTGGAAACATCTCCCAGACTGTGGCTAAGCCATGTATCCGCAATGTCCTTTCTTTCAGGATTGCTAGTTCTGCATGGTTCCCTGGAGAGCTTCTGCAAAGTTTGGAAGGTAGGAGACGAGGTACTGGCAGAAGTGAAGCTGTGAGGACGGGGTGTGAGTCATTCTTGAGTAGCTCCGATGGTAGAGCACTTGCCCGCGAATGGCAAAGGTCCCGAGTTCGAGTCTCGGTCCGGCACACAGTTTTAATCTGGTAGGAAGTTTCATATCAGCGCACACACAACTGCAGAGTGAAAACCTCATTCTGGAAACATCTCCCAGACTGTGGCTAAGCCATGTATCCGCAATGTCCTTTCTTTCAGGATTGCTAGTTCTGCATGGTTCCCTGGAGAACTTCTGCAAAGTTTGGAAGGTAGGAGACGAGGTACTGGCAGAAGTGAAGCTGTGAGGACGGGGTGTGAGTCATGCTTGAGTAGCTCCGATGGTAGAGCACTTGCCCGCGAATGGCAAAGGTCCCGAGTTCGAGTCTCGGTCCGGCACACAGTTTTAATCTGGTAGGAAGTGTCATATCAGCGCACACACAACTGCAGAGTGAAAACCTCATTCTGGAAACATCTCCCAGACTGTGGCTAAGCCATGTATCCGCAATGTCCTTTCTTTCAGGATTGCTAGTTCTGCATGGTTCCCTGGAGAGCTTCTGCAAAGTTTGGAAGGTAGGAGACGAGGTACTGGCAGAAGTGAAGCTGTGAGGACGGGGTGTGAGTCATGCTTGAGTAGCTCCGATGGTAGAGCACTTGCCCGCGAATGGCAAAGGTCCCGAGTTCGAGTCTCGGTCCGGCACACAGTTTTAATCTGGTAGGAAGTTTCATATCAGCGCACACACAACTGCAGAGTGAAAACCTCATTCTGGAAACATCTCCCAGACTGTGGCTAAGCCATGTATCCGCAATGTCCTTTCTTTCAGGATTGCTAGTTCTGCATGGTTCCCTGGAGAGCTTCTGCAACGTTTGGCAGGTAGGAGACGAGGTACTGGCAGAAGTGAAGCTGTGAGGACGGGGTGTGAGTCATGCTTGAGTAGCTCCGATGGTAGAGCACTTGCCCGCGAATGGCAAAGGTCCCGAGTTCGAGTCTCGGTCCGGCACACAGTTTTAATCTGGTAGGAAGTTTCATATCAGCGCACACACAACTGCAGAGTGAAAACCTCATTCTGGAAACATCTCCCAGACTGTGGCTAAGCCATGTATCCGCAATGTCCTTTCTTTCAGGATTGCTAGTTCTGCATGGTTCCCTGGAGAGCTTCTGCAAAGTTTGGAAGGTAGGAGACGAGGTACTGGCAGAAGTGAAGCTGTGAGAACGGGGTGTGAGTCATGCTTGAGTAGCTCCGATGGTAGAGCACTTGCCCGCGAATGGCGAAGGTCCCGAGTTCGAGTCTCGGTCCGGCACACAGTTTTAATCTGGTAGGAAGTTTCATATCAGCGCACACACAACTGCAGAGTGAAAACCTCATTCTGGAAACATCTCCCAGACTGTGGCTAAGCCATGTATCCGCAATGTCCTTTCTTTCAGGATTGCTAGTTCTGCATGGTTCCCTGGAGAGCTTCTGCAACGTTTGGAAGGTAGGAGACGAGGTACTGGCAGAAGTGAAGCTGTGAGGACGGGGTGTGAGTCATGCTTGAGTAGCTCCGATGGTAGAGCACTTGCCCGCGAAAGGCAAAGGTCCCGAGTTCGAGTCTCGGTCCGGCACACAGATTTAATCTGGTAGGAAGTTTCATATCAGCGCACACACAACTGCAGAGTGAAAACCTCATTCTGGAAACATCTCCCAGACTGTGGCTAAGCCATGTCTCCGCAATATCCTTTCTTTCAGGATTGCTAGTTCTGCATGGTTCCCTGGAGAGCTTCTGCAAAGTTTGGAAGGTAGGAGACGAGGTACTGGAAGAAGTGAAGCTGTGAGGACGGGGCGTGAGTCGGGCTTGAGTACCTCCGGTGGTAGAGCACTTGCCCGCGAAAGGCAAAGTTCCCGAGTTCGAGTCTCGGTCCGGCACACAGTTTTAATCTGCTAGGAAGTTTCATATCAGCGCACACTCCGCTGCAGAGTGAAAATCTCATTGTGGAGACGACCATAAGATAAAGAACATTGCCTTAGAAATGAAACGTAAAATCACTGAAAAACGCGAACGTGCTGATTTAGCACGCACACACAATCAGTCTACATCAACTACTTGCACCATCTTCGAGAAAAAGGACGAAATTAAGGAAATAGATGCTTCAAAGGGAGTGACAAGAGTTTCGTGTTTTGGATAATGTCGAAAGGTTCCTCCTTATATAGATAAATGGAAAGCAATTGCAAGGCGATACTATTAACGAGAACATCATTTGTGAGAAGGCGAGACTGATTTTCGCCGATCTCGTTAAGCAGGATCCGGGATCTTCAGCGGCGGAAGAAGTGTTTAAGGGAACCCGTGGATGGTTCGAGAAGTTTAAGAGAAGAAAATGTTCAAATGTGTGTGAAATCTTACGGGACTTAACTGCTAAGGTCATCAGTCCCTAAGCTTACACACTACTTAAACTAAATTATCCTAAGGACAAACACACACAACCCATGCCCGAGGGAGGACTCGAACCTGCACCGGGACCAGCCGCACAGTCCATGACTCCAGCGCTCTAAACCGCTCGGCTAATCCCGTGCGGCTTTAAGTGAAGAACTGACATCCACAGTGTTGTGAGGCACGGCGAAATGGCCAGCTCAGGCACAAAGTCAGCTGAGAACTTCGTCAGCAACTTCAAGATGCTCGTACATTCTGAGGGTTATCTGCCGCAGCAGGTTTTTAATTGTGACGAGACGGATCTATTCTGGAAAAAAGATGCAGAAGCGTACATTTATAACAGCAGAGGAGAATGCATTGCCCGGTCACAAGCCAATGACAGACCGTTTCAAACTGCTATTCTGTGCCAGTGCAAGCGGCGATTTGAAAATTAAACAGCTGATTGTTTACCATTCGGAAACTCCACGAGCCTTCAAAAATGTGAGGTACAGAGCAGGAGGTTAAATGTGATGTGGAGGTCCAACAACAAGGCTTTGATCTTTTTTGTGATAGGATGAGTTAAGTGTTCTGTTCTCCGGTGAAACAATATGATGAATCTGCCACTTGTAATCTCCCCCCTCCTTCCTCGTCCACATTAAATAATGCCCAGTCCAAGAAATTAATATGCAAAATCTTTTATGAAAATTCGAGAGGAGCGAAGATTACAATAAACTTTCAGGTTTACTTAGCTTGTCATGCTGAGAAGGCTCCAGTTCTTTTGTCTAGGAGACTAATTCTTGAACCTGAAAACCTAACATCAGATCCTCACGGTTGATTTGAGCTAAATAAATTGGAAGATTGTTGTTGCAGAATTTTTTACGTAAATATATTTTCCACCGATTTTCGCACATTTTAGTATATCATACAATATTTTGATTTTCCACTTTAACAAAGCCGAAATTACATTGTTCGCACCTACTATACATAAATACGTCCGATCACATCAGAGGCAAACTTACGACTCTCACACCCTGCGGAAATAACAATATTACAAAGCGTTTACAATTCTTGTTAACTAATGAATTCCTACTAGTTTATGTTACATTATTAATTTCGATTATTATTTCATAAATGAATCCAGAAATAAAC
Organism: Schistocerca americana; assembly: GCF_021461395.2. Classification (NCBI taxonomy): domain Eukaryota; kingdom Metazoa; phylum Arthropoda; class Insecta; order Orthoptera; family Acrididae; genus Schistocerca; species Schistocerca americana. Next base: position 869,160,126 of record NC_060121.1, read on the forward strand.
ACAGTAAACAGTACAGGATTGCGTAATTAATAATAGCAGTTTAAGTTTACAAATAATTCGTAATTTCAAATGTTTCTAAGAAAATAATTTTAACTGTACATTCAGAACTAGTACTTATCGATTATAACATAGGAACTAAAATATTTTATAAAGCAATTCATTTTCATAAATTTTAGCTTGAAACGTAACATACTGTGTATAAAATCATATGAAAGTTTTCAGAAATGCAACTGAGATAATACTGACCTGTCCAAATTCGAAAAATAATATTGGTATCGATTACTAGTGTTGAGGAAAAGTAATGCTAGAGAAGGATGTCTCGTTACACACTCCATGTCTTGTTTGTTATGGGCAACGCTACTGCCCAGTCTCCAGGCCTACAAGATCACCTCCTTGAAGAATTTCAATTCATCAGGATCCAATTTCTGCCGTCCAACACCACTGTGTTACTCCATCCTATGGACCAGCAGATTGTTTCTAACGTTAAAAAATTATACACTAAAGCAACCTTCGAACGATGCTTTGAGTTGACTGAAGCTGCTAGTCTCACTCCCAAAGAGTTTTGAAACCATCACTTCAACGTCGCTGCCTGCGTCAAGATGATAAAAAAGGCGTGAGAAGTGGTTACCAGTGAATTCTCACCTCTGTGTGGAAGGTGCTTTGGCTGGAGTGCGTCATCGGATGTGACGCAGGCATTTGAGTCAGTGCTCATGGAGCCTGTAGTCAATAAGTTGTGTTTTTGGCCTAGAGCATGGGACTAGAAGAGGATAGCAATGATATCGATGAGCCTGTGGAAGATCACAGCCAAGAAATGACCACCGAAGAGCTTACGGAGCTGCAGATTGTTTCACAGCAGGAAGTTGTGGAGAGGAGATCCTCAGAGGGGGGGGGGGGGAGGGAGGAGGAGGAGGAGGAGGAGGCAGTAACAGCAAATCAGCAATCTTGTGGCGCAATAGGAGAAATGCTGAAAGCATGGGAATCAGTTGCATCGTACATTGAAAATCATCGCCCCAATAAAGCAATGGCAAGCGCGGTACAAATTTATTTGGCGATGATGCTGTGTCGCATTTTCGCTGAAGCGTCGGTAGAAACAAATGACTATAGATAGCTTCCTAGTAAAAAAGAATTAGCTATGTATTGTGCATAATAAAGTATATAATACTGTATGTATAATTTTCTTTGAATAAATGGTATGACTAAGATAAACTTTTATTACTTCTTCTGGATGGAACGCATTATCGTATTTTACATTAATGTACATGGGACAAATTGTTTCGCTTATCGAGTGTTTCGCACAACGAGTAAGATTCTGGAACGACTTAAGCTCGCTTTGTGACGTTCCACTGTATATGATACATCTTTTTAATAGACAACCTGGTACACTGTAACATTTTCCACAAAGTAAGTTCCATTTCTATTCGCTACGATTGCAGTTCCCAGCATGCGCGGCAGTTACTCTGACTCAAGGAAAAGACATTTACGTCATTTTCAGATCGCTGCTGCCGACGTGTGCTTTGTAGTGCTTCTTTATAATGTCAGCCGCAACTGAAAATGCCGCCGCGTGTGAAATCAGATCTGCGATTCCGTTTTCTAAATGCAAAGAAAGTTAAACTAAAGGAAATTCCTCGACAAATCTGCGAGGCTTACGGACAAAATGCTATGAGTGATTCAATGGTTAGAAGATGGGTCAGACAGTTCAACGAAGGACGTGATCAAGTGCACGATGAAGAACGAAGTGGTTACTGATGAACTGGTTCACACAATTGAAGATAAGATTAAACACAACTGTAAGTTTACACTTAGTGCCGTTGCTATGGAAGCTCCACAAATCTCAAGATCAGTAATTAATGAAATTGTTACTGAAAAACTGAAATTTCGAAAACTTTTCTCACGGCGGGTACCCAAAATTCTTACTGAACAACACAAAAAAACAACGGAGAGGCACTGCACTTCAGTTTTTGGCACGCTACAATGAAGAAGGTGATCGTTTTCTTTATCGGATAGTCACGGGGGATGAAACTTGGGTATTGTACGACACCCCTGAAACAAAACGGCAATCAATGGAATGGAGACACACTTCATCCCCAACGAAGGTTAAGCCCAAGAAAATCTTGACACCTCGAAAAGTCATGTGCACCGTTTTTTGGGACAGAAAAGGCATTTTGCTGCTTGATTTCTTACCACGAGGCCAAACAATCAAAGCACATTGTTACTGCAAGAAAATTAAGAAATCGCGCTGCGCAATACAGAACAAGCACGAGGACTACTGTCAAAAGGTGTGTCCTTTTCTACGATAATGCCCAACCCCACAGGGCGAATGTGACCAAACCACTCTTACGGGATTTCACTGGGACGCGTATTATCATTCTCCATACACCCTGGACCTCGCTCCTAGTGACTTTCATCTCTTCTTACACCTAAAATCTGTCCTTAGTGGTCAACACTTCAACGGTGATGACGAGCTGAAAGAACATGTTACCTCATGGATGAATACACAGGCGGCAACCTTCTATGAAGAAGGGATACAAAAACTTGTGCCACGCTATGACAAGTGCCTACAAAATTTCGGAAGCTATGTAGAAAAGCAGTTTAACAGTTGTAGATTTTTGTACAATAAATATTTTTTCTGTATTTGTACACGTCTGTTTTATATAACAAAACGGCACTTACTTTGTGGGCATACCTCGTCTATATGAGATTTTGTTTTGATTTTCAGCTTAAACTAATCATTGTGTAATAGAACTGGGAATAATAACTGACCTGCAAAATAAAATATGTTAATAAAATTTCAAAAAGTGACGGAATAATGCTCATTATGTAAACAAACTTAACACTAATAGCATTCAGTACGCCTTGGAACACCATTATTTGTATAACACGATAAACATTTTGGATTATATTTCGTGTTATTGCAGGTAATTGGAACATCGATATGTTTTTAATGAAATTTTACATATTTGTGTATTAATCGTGAAGACATTTATTTTACCAAATTTATCACAGAAAGTTATTTAAAATCAGTTAATCATTTCTGACATATGTTCTAATATTTAAATTCATTAGAAACTTGTTTTCATTGTAAATTACAAAAATTATTACTGTAATAATATAAAAATAGTTATGTACTGTCATGAAAGTACGTGTGCCGGTATAAGATCAGAGCAGTTGCGAGCTGTCGCAAGGCACCAGTTATTACAACCCAGCATGTGAACTGTTGGAAGTAAATATTGTTAATAAAAGAAGAATTTATGTGATGTGGATGCTCATTTGAAAAAAAGTATGAAACCTGGTCCACATACATATATAATTAACAAACAGAAAATCCAGGACTTTCGCTGTGAAATATAATGAAGATTTATCACAATCAACAATCGTGTGCGTCATCAATCTTTTCAAGCTAAGTACGAGTATACAAGTAATTATATCACATTACCTGCTGCAGAACTCTTGTAATATTTCAAATAATATCATTTAATTACTTGACACAACTTTAGTTTAGAACTAAACACTTTTTGTCTCAGTGTTTCGAAAATATATAGGAAGGAGGAGGATTACAATGGACATTGTTGATAAGCTGAGACACAAAGATCTGTAATAAAAATTCTACTTTACAGTGGTGCTACAGATGTTAAATTTCATCTCTAAGTATTGAATCACTAATTAGACGAAAACTTAGATGCAGTACACTGAGGAGCCAAAGAAACTGGTACACCTTACTAATATCGTGTAGGACCTCCGCGAGCACGCATAAGTGCCGCAACACGACGTGGCATGGACTCGACTAATGTCTGAAGTAGTGGGTTGGGTTGTTTTGGGGAAGGAGACCAGACAGCGAGGTCATCGGTCTCATCGGATTAGGGAAGGGTGGGGAAGGAAGTCGGCCGTACCCTTTGAAAGGAACCATCCCGGCATTTGCCTGGAGCGATTTAGGGAAATCACGGAAAACCTAAATCAGGATGGCCGGACGCGGGATTGAACCGTCGTCCTCCCTAATGCGAGTCCAGTGTTAAACCACTGCGCCACCTCGCTCGGTCTGGAGTAGTGCTGGAGGGCATTGACACAATGAATCCTGCAGGGCTGTCCATAAATCCGTAAGAGGGGGTGGAGATCTCTTCCGAACAGCACGTTGCAAGGTATCACAGATATGCTGAATAATGTTCATGTCTGGGGAGTTTGGTGGCCAGCGGAAGTGTTTAAATATAGAAGAGTGTTCCTGGAGCCACTCTGTGGCAATTCTAGATGTATGTGGAGTCGCATTCTCCTGCTGAAATTGTCAAAGTCCGTCGGAATGCACAATGGACATGAGTGGAAGCAGGTGATCAGACAGGATGGCTATGTACGTGCCAACTGTCAGAGTCATACCAAGACGTATTAGGGGTCCCATATCAGTCCAACTGTGCGCGCCCCACTCCATTACGGAGCCTCCACCAGCTTGAACAGCCCCCTGCTGACATGCAGTGTCCATTGATTCATGAGGTCTCCATACCCGTACACGTCCCCCACTCGAAACAATTTGAAACGAGACTCATCTCAAGAGGCAACATGTTTCCAGTTTCAACAGTCTACTGTCGGTGTTGACGGGCCCAGGCGAGGCGTCAAGCTTTGTGTCGTGTCGATGATGTTTCGTTGAATAGTTCTCACGCTGACACTTGTCGATGGCCCAGCATTGAAATCTGCTGCAATTTGCGGAAGGATTGCACTTCTGCCACGTAGAACGGTTCTCTTCAGTCGTCATTGGTCCCATTCTTGCAGGATCTTTTTCCGGCCACAGCGATGTCGGAGTTTTGATGTTTTAATGGATTCCTGATATTCACGGTACACTCGTGAATTGGTCGTATGGGGAAATCTCCACTTCATCGGCACCTTGGAGATGTTGTGTCCATCGCTCGTGCGCCGACCAGAACACGCCGTTCAAACTCACTTAAATCTTGATATATGAAGGTAGTAACTGTTCCTGAAAGAACAGATACCATTGATGAACGTGCAGCTTCTCTAGAATAAATGATAATTAATTGAAACCCTTAGCTGCCGGTAGGTGTTTTTGATATACCTCGATGGGGACAGCTGAAAATGTGTGCCCCGATCGGGACTCGAACCCGGGATCTCCTGCTTACATGGCAGACGCTGTATCCCTCTGAGCCACCGAGGACACAGATGCACGGAAAGCGTGCAAGGGAAAGGTCCCTGCAGTCGCGCTATTCATCTGTGTCCTCGGTGGCTCAGATGGATAGAGCGTCTGCCATGTAAGCAGGAGATACCGGATTCGAGTCCCGGTCGGGGCACACATTTTCAGCTGTCCCCATCGAGGTATATCAACAACACCTGTCGGCAGCTGAGGGTTTCAATTAATTACCATTTAAATCTTGATAACCTGCCATTGTAGCAGCAGTAACCGATCTGACAACTGCAACAGACACTTGTTGTCTTATAGAGGTGTTCCTGACTGCAGTTCCGTCCTGCCTGTTTACATATCTCTGTATTTCAATACGCATGCCTATAGCAGTCCCTTTGGCGCTCGAGTCTATATTTTCTTTGTTTGAGGCTTTGAGTGCTATAAGTAGCATAACGCGAAGTGAATGGCAGCGTGGAACTAAACTTTAAACATTTACTGTGTGTGTGTGCGTGTGTGTGTGTGTGTGTGTGCATGCATACCCTACTTGACAATTAACAGTTCCAAACACAGTGACTCAAACTCAGATATCCACCTTTCTTTGGGGTGGTAGATGAGGACTTGGTCCATATCCTAAGAGCCATGCACAGAAATAATCTGGTGTTTCGGCCGGCCGGAGTGGCCGAGCGGTTAAAGGCGCTACAGTCCGGAACCGCACGACCGCTACGGTCGCAGGTTCGAATCCTGCCTCGGGCATGGATGTGTGTGATGTCCTTAGGTTAGTTAGGTTTAAGTAGTTCTACGTTCTAGGGGACTTATGACCACAGCAGTTGAGTCCCATAGTGCTCAGAGCCATTTGAACCATTTGAATCTGGTGTTTCTTTACTTCCTAAGACTTTATATTTAATAGCATTCGTATGCTTAGTGAAGCAAATTTGTTCACTTCGAGTAGCCGGCCATATTTTCAGTTGCATCGTAGTCCAGTTGTTAAGCAAAATGCAGTGCTTTATTCTGGATGGAGATACGTTTACTGTTCTGTATTACTTCTACACAATGGTTAGGAGAGATGGGCTACAGAGTAGTACAGCTGCTGTCGTCGTAGGGAAGTAAAACGCAAATACAGTTAACAGAAGTTTTACTTAACTTGTAGCTTTCTCCAAGCGTTATGAAGAAACCTTACAAAAAATGCAATGTTACGCTCCCACTATTATGCATGTGCGAACTTTCAGGCCGTGTGAGGTAGCTGCACGGTCTGAGGTGCCTTCTCACGGTTTCACGGTTCGTGCAGCTCCGCCCGTCGGAGGCTCGAGTCCTCCCTCGGGCATGGGTGTGTATGTCGTCCATAGCACAAGTTAGTTTAAATTAGATGAAGTAGTGTGTAGGCTTAGGGACCAATGACCTCAGCAGTTTGGTCTCATAAGACCTTACCACAAATTTCCAAAAAACTTTCGAAGGCTTATTAAAACTGAAGACTGCGACTGAAACTGGACTGTGTAGCTGCCGCTGGCCGCCCTCCATCGCAGCAGCAGACGGCGCTAGTAGTCGGAGCTGCAGAAGGTGTGACTCAGTGGGCACGCATCATTGGATCCGCCGGGCCCCATGCGACCGCTGTCAGCGTCTGTTGGAAATGTGCATTTCCATTGCCAACAGTAAGATGCCGGTGGGAGTGGTATCTCTCTTTGACACCACAGTTGACTTTACAAAAGAAAACTAAGATTTTTTTTAAGAAATGCAAAGCCAAAGAAGGACGATCAGAAGAAACTGAGACTCAGAGAGTTGTTGTTGTTCTTGTGGTCTTCAGACCAGAGACTGGTTTGAAGCAGCTCTCCATTCTACTCTATCCTGTGCACGCGTCTTCATCTCCCAGTACCTACTGCAACCTACATCCTTCTGAATCTGTATAGTGTATTCATCTCGTGGTCTCCCTCTACGATTTTTACCCTCCACGCTGCCCTCCAGTACTAAATTGGTGATTCCTTGATGCCTCAGAATATGCCCTACCAACCGATCCCTTCTTCCAATCTAGTTGTGCCACAAACTTCTCTTCTCCCCAATCCTATTCAACACCTCCTCATTAGTTATGTGATCTACCCATCTAATCTTCAGCATTCTTCTGTAGCACTACATTTCGAAAGCTTCTATTCTCTTCTTGTCTAAACTATTTATCGTCCACGTTTCACTTCCATACGTGGCTACACTCCATACACTTTCGAAAACGACTTCCTGACTCTTAAATCTGTACTCGATGTTAACAAATTTCTTTTCTTCAGAAACGCTTTCGTTGCCATTTTTAGTCTACATTTTATATCCTCTCTACTTTGGCCATCATCAGTTATTTTGCTCCAGAAATAGCAACACTCATTTACTACTTTAAGCATCTCGTTTCCTAATCTAATTCCCGCAGCATCACCCGATTTAATTCGACTACAATCCATTGTCCTCGTTTTGCTTTTGTTGATGTTCATCTTGTATCCTCCTTTCAAGACACTGTCCATTCCGTTCAGCTGCTCTTCCAGGTCCTTTGCTGTCTCTGACAGAATTACAATGTCATCGACGAACCTCAAAGTATTTATTTCTTCTCCATGGATTTTAATACCTACTCCGAATTTTTCTTTTGTTTCCTGTACTGCTTGCGCAGTATACAGTTTGAATAACATTGGGTACTGGCTACAACCCTGCCTCACTCCCTTCCCAACCACTGCTTCCCTTTCATGCCCCCGACTCTTATAACTGCCATCTGGTTTCTGTACAAATTGTAAATAGCCTTTCGCTCCCTGTATTTTACCCCTGCCACCTTCAGAATTTGAAAGAGAGTATTCCAGTCAAGATTGTCAAAAGCTTTCTCTAAGTCTACAAATGCTAGAAACGTAGGTTTGCCTTTCCTCAATCTAGCTTCTAAGATAAGTCGTAGGGTCAGTATTGCCTCACGTGTTCCAACATTTCTACGGAATCCAAACTGATCTTCCCCAAGGTCGGCTTCTACCACTTTTTCCATTCGTCTGTAAAGAATTCGTGTTAGTATTTTGTAGCCGTGGCGTATTAGTATTTTGTAGCCGTGGCGTATTAGTATTTTGTAGCCGTGGCTTATGTAACTGACAGTTCGGTAATTTTCACGTCTGTCAACATCTGCTTTCTTTGGGATTGGAATTATTACATTCTTCTTGAATTCTGAGGATATTTCGCCTGTCTCATACATCTTGCTCACCAGATGGTAGAGTTTTGTTAGGACTGGCTCTCCCAAGGCTGTCAGGAGTTCTTATGGAATGTTGTCTACTCCTGGGGCCTTGTTTCGACTTAGATCTTTCAGTGCTCTGTCAAACTCCTCACGCAGTATCATATCTCCTATTTCATCTTCATCTACATTCTCTTCCATTTGTATAATACTGTCCTTAAGAACATCGCCCCTGTATAGACCCTCTACATACTCCTTCCACCTTTCTGCTTTCCTTTCTTTGCTTAGAACTGGGTTTCCATCTGAGCTCTTGATATTCATGCAAGTGGTTCTCTTTTCTCCAAAGGTCTCTCTAATTTTTCTGTAGGCAGTATCTATCTTGCCCTTAGTGGTATGCGCCTCTACAACCTTACATTTGTCCTCTAGCTTAGCCGTTTTGCACTTCCTGTCGATCTCATTTTTGAGACGTTTGTATTCCTTTATGCCTGCTTCATTTACTGCATTTCTTTATTTTCTGTTTTCATCAATTAAATTCAATATCTCTTCTGTTACCCAAGGATTCCTTTTAGCCCTCGTCTTTTTCCCTACGTGATCCTGTGCTACCTTCACTATTTCATATCTCAAAGCTACCCATTCTTCAGCGCAGCAGACGACCCATAGGTATCCCCGTGTTAACCCAACAACATCGTCAGTTATGAATGCAGTGGGCACATGATCATGGAGACTGGACTGTGGATGAATAGAAGTGTGTTGCCTGATGGGTTGAATCAATTTCGTGCTACACTAGATCAATGGTTGTGCCTGGTGACGTTGTCACCCATGTGAAAAACTGCTTGAAACATGTACCATGCCTCCAATGCAGACCAGTGGGGGTAGTATTATGCTATGGGCGTGATCACCTAGGCTTTCATGGGACCTGTGACAGTAATCTTAGGCACGATGCCACCTGTGGATGCGTTCACAAACTTTCAAGAATGGTCTCACAACAACAAAATTACTAAACATTTTCGTACAGCAAACCACAAGGCTTCCGAATATGACCCCTCGGGCATCAACACACTGCTGTAAGCGTTTTGTGTTTCCCTTATTCTTAGGCTCCCTTGAAACTCTTTGCATGGAAGGCTGTCAAGGGATCATGCTGAAGCTGCCTAGACCGCGGGAATCGTGTCGAACTGCTTCCCTTTCAGGCCTGTCTTGATTCAAGGAAACAAATAGAAGTTGCTGGGAGCTTGGTCGGGGCTGTAGTGTGGCTGTGGCACTGTTGTCACCTTGAACTTGGCCAAAACGTCGCCGGTGGTGAGCGACGTGTCAAAGTGCGCATTGTGATGGTGGAGAACGAATCGTCTTTGATCTCTGGGTGGATGCGGTAGACTAGACCCCTCTGCCCAGCAGGAACAGACTCTTTGTGGATCAATCCTTCGGCGTTGAAGAAAACAATCAGAATGGTTTTCACACATGACCTACTCATGTGAGCTTTCTTGGACTTTGGAAATGAGGCAGTGTGCCACTTCTCAATTCGCCACTTCGTTGCAGGATCGTACTCACAAACACAGGTTCAAAATGGTTCAAATGGCTCTGAGCACTATGCGACTTAACTTCTGAGGTCATCAGTCGCCTAGAACTTAGAACTAATTAAACCTAACTAACCTAAGGACATCACACACATCCATGCCCGAGGCAGGATTCGAACCTGCGACCGTAGCGGTCGCTCGGCTCCAGACTGTAGCGCCTAGAACCGCACGGCCACTCCGGCCGGCCCACAAACACAGGTCTCATCACAAGTAACCACTTTATCTTAAAAAAAATAAAAAGATTTGAGATCAGTTTGAAAACGTTCAAGCATTTCTTCGCAGACAGCTTGGTACTATGCCTCCTGTTCATCAGAAAGAACTTTCAGAAGAAGTTTGACTCACACTTTTCTCGTCATCAAATTTTCTGTCACTAACTTGAACACCATAGTCTGACCCCGTCTCAGTTCATCAGCAAATAATCTAAGACGACGATCAGTGTTTACAAGTTCATGCACTTTCACAAATTTTTCATCTGTTTGGGTTGTTGCAGATCTCCCACTGTGGTCATCGTCTTCAGTGTCCTCTTGGCCATCTTTGAACCTCTTGTTCCACATGAAAACCATTTCATGTTACATGGCTTTTTATTTTTAGGCCTTTTGAATCATATCAAAAGTCTCTGTGACAGTTTTGTTCAGTTTCACACAGAACTTTATGAAAAAACGCTGCCCAAAATGGCGCTACATCTTCGACTCTTTGAGTATTCGACGGGGGTCACCAACATGGACTCACGCCACAAGCGCTCTGCTCACTCCAGCGCCTCGGGGCCAACTGCCGCTTTCGCAGTCGTTTAGCTGACATCCCCCACTACTTCACCCTGTCGGTGGAACAGGGATGTGCTCCCTCCCATGCTCAGGAACAAATCAGTCTTGAAACTTTGTGAATGAACACTGTATTGTGGACCATCTCCATCCTCTTACGGTTGTTTCCCCAATAGCGTCGGCATCTTCCAGCAGGATAACTATCGATGCCAGAAGGCCAGTATCGTGGTAAAGTGATTTGAGAAGCATGAAAGTGGACTCCCATTGATGTCTTGTCCATCACATTTGCCTGATCTGAATCCAACGAAATATATCTGGGACACTACTGGGAACCAGCTTCACACACACAAACGACAGGCTCGCAGTTTACGTGAATTGCTTCAGCTGTGCTTTGCGTAGACATCTTGTGCCACATACTTCTGGAGACCTACCGAGGACTTGTGGAATGCATGCCACGCAGAATCGCCGCCGTATTGTGTTGAAAAGGTGGCCCAACAAGCTATTAAGCACGTATTAATAATGTTTTAGATCACCACTGGTGATGAAAAGTTAATGGTTGGGATGTTCGGATGGAGAATTTGTCAGGAGAGAGTTGTGAGGCTGGTGAAATGGGACAGGATCTGTCCTTGCTTAAGGGAGAGGGGGAGGGGTGGGGGCTGGAACTGGATGCAGCGACATTTGAGATATTGCAATACGTAGACCCAACAGTGCTCTGCCTTGTGCGAAGAGAAAGACGAGTGTCAAGGCGAACACGGCCATGGAGGGTCGACAGACGAAGTGGGGATATCAGCTGTCAAGTACAAGTATGCTTCTTCTATGTCTAAGTGCGCAATATCATCGTGTGAGTGTCTCTGAAGTGGCCTGAAAGACCGGTTTCCGGGAGATAGTGTGGCTGGCCAAAGTGGAGTGTTCCTGCTGTCAGGGACGATGAGATGATGATAGTCAGATAGTGTTATCGCACGATATACAGTACCAACAGGGAACGATAAATTTATGTTTGTCATAGCGGTAAGGCTTTAAGTATGTGCGTCATTTGTGTTGTAGATAAATAAGAGAAAAGGGAAACGAAGCCACTACAAACACGAGAGAGACGCTGCGGCCTGGGAAACCCGTAGCTGGCTGTTAGCAACGAAGGCCGAGAACCTGACCACAAGGAAGCACTGCGATAGCCGTCCGCAAAAAGCCAAGGCTTGCTGCCAACTGTCTAAAAACGCCTACTTCTTTGGTTGTTTAATGAAGATGACATTTTGTTTTCTGACACTGTCTGGACTATAGAACTGATAGTGGTTGCGAATTATTGATATAGAACGGGAACATTGGTCTGATCTGATGGAAGTGTCTGACACCTAAACGTTGATTAACCGTTTTGAGCTTTTTGGTTAGGTAGAACCAATGATAACATTCCGTCTGAGGAAGACCTTTATTGTTGCCAGAAACACAGCCCCGATCGGTGCACATTCAAATTTTCATTATGGAAAGGTAAAGTAACCCATCGAATTAAATGTTTACCACAGAAGTTTGTGTGACGGAAGTGTGTAACTTCTTGAAGATACATAATCATTGATTAATTTGAAGTAGCGCTTTTAGTACATTTGGTGTCTACGCTGCAATCGATTTTCCACGATATTTGAATCGGGAAACTTGTGGGAAAAGTTAGTCTGACAGTTGCCAACATCTGAAGAGGGAGAGTCTTGATAAATAAATTTAGCAGAGAGGGGCAACGTGGTGGTGACGAGTACACAATATTTCTTGCACAGGCTTACTTTAAGCCTCTCGAAACTCGTAAAGCCAGTGGCACACCTTGCCGAGACATCTCGCTACTGGAAGCAACCTACTAATATCGTTGGGGAGACTGTGCCCTTACGCTGCCGCCAAATATGATTTGATAATGAAAGCTACGTTTTAGCAGCATCTACCATTCAAAAGTAAAACTGTGCACACAACAAAAGCAATACAGTAGTATCCTTTGAGTACAATATCAGTGAGTCATATCTGGAAACAGTCTACTTAAACTACATTCAAGCTCCTAAGAAACTGGTTGTTGTTGTAGTTGTTGTTGTGGTCTTCAGTCCTCTCCATGCTACTCTATCCTGTGCAAGTTTCTTCATCTCCCAGTACCTATTGCAGCCTACATCCTTCTGAATCTGCTTGGTGTTTTCATCTCTTGGTCTCCCTCTACGATTTTTACCCTCCACGCTGCCCTCCAATACTAAATTGGTGATCTCTTGATGCCTCAGAACATGTCCTACCAACCGATCCCTTCTTCTAGTCAGGTTGTGCCACAAACTCCTCTTCTCCTCAGTTCTATTCAATACCTCTTCATTAGTTATGTGATCTATCCATCTAATCTTCAGCATTCTTCTGTAGCACCACATTTCGAAAGCTTCTATTCTCTTCTTGTCCAAACTAGTTATCGTCCATGTTTCACTTCCATACATGACTACGCTCCATACAAAACTTTCAGAAATGACTTCCTGACATTTAAATCTATACTGGATGTTAACAAATTTCTCTTCTTCAGAAACGCTTTCCTTGCCAGTATACATTCGATATCCTCTCTACTTCGACCATCATCAGTTATTTTGCTCCCCAAATAGCAAAACTCCTTTACTACTTTAAGTGTCTCATTTCCTAATCTAATTCCCTCAGCATCACCAGACTTAATTCCACTACATTCCATTATCTTCGTTTTGCTTTTGATGATGTTCATCTTATACCCTCCTTTCATGACACTGTCCACTCCGTTCAACTGCACTTCCAATTCCTTTGCTGTCTCTGACATAATTACAATGTGATCGGCGAACCTCAAAGTTTTTATTTCTTCTCCATGGATTTTAATACCTACTCCGAATTTTTCTTTTGTTTCCTTCACTACTTGCTCAATATACAGACTGAATAACATCGGGGATAGGCTACAACCCTGTCTCACTCCCTTCCCAACCACTGCTTCCCTTTCATGCCCCTCAACTCTTTTAACTGCCATTTGGTTTCTGTACAAATTGTAAATAGCCTTTTGCTCCCTGTATTTTACCCCAGCCACCTTCAGAATTTGAAAGAGAGTATTCCAGTCAACATTGTCAAAAGCTTTCTCTAAGTCTACAGATGCTAAGAACGTAGGTTTGCCTTTCCTCAATCTAGCTTCTAAGATAAGTCGTAGGGTCAGTATTGCCTCACGTGTTCCAACATTTCTACGAAATCCAAACTTATCTTCCCCGAGGTCGGTTTCTACCAGTTTTTCCATTTGTCTGTAAAGAATTCACGTTAGTGTTTTGCATCCGTGACTTATTAAACTGATTGTTCGGTAATTTTCACATCTGTCAGCACCTGCTTTCTTTGGGATTGGGATTATTATATTCTTCTTGAAGTCTCAGGGTATTTCGCCTGTCTCATACATCTTGCTCACCAGATGGTAGAGTTTTGTTAGGCCTGGCTCTCCCAAGGCTGTCAGGAGTTCTTATGGAATGTTGTCTACTCCTGGGGCCTTGTTTCGACTTAGATCTTTCAGTGCTCTGTCAAACTCCTCACGCAGTATCATATCTCCTATTTCATCTTCATCTACACTCTCTTCCATTTCTATAATATTGTCCTTAAGAACATCGCCCCTGTATAGACCCTCTACATACTCCTTCCACCTTTCTGCTTTCCTTTCTTTGCTTAGAACTGGGTTTCCATCTGAGCTCTTGATATTCATGCAAGTGGTTCTCTTTTCTCCAAAGGTCTCTCTAATTTTTCTGTAGGCAGTATCTATCTTGCCCTTAGTGGTATGCGCCTCTACAACCTTACATTTGTCCTCTAGCTTAGCCGTTTTGCACTTCCTGTCGATCTCATTTTTGAGACGTTTGTATTCCTTTATGCCTGCTTCATTTACTGCATTTCTTTATTTTCTGTTTTCATCAATTAAATTCAATATCTCTTCTGTTACCCAAGGATTCCTTTTAGCCCTCGTCTTTTTCCCTTCGTGATCCTGTGCTACCTCCACTATTTCATATCTCAAAGCTACCCATTCTTCTTCTACTGTATTTCTTTTCCCCATTCTTGTCAATCGTTCCCTAATGCTCTCCCTGAAGCTCTGTACAACCTCTGGTTCTTTCAGTTTATCCAGGTCCCATCTCCCCAAATTCCCACCTTTTTGCAGTTTCTTCAGTTTTAATCTACACTTCATAACCAACAGATTGTGGTCAGAGTCCACACCTTCTCCTGGAAATGTCTTACATTTAAAAACCTGGTTGCTGAATCTCTGTCTTACCAGAGATTCAGGAACCAGGTTTCAAATTGTAAGACATTTCCAGGGGCAGATGTGGACTCTGACCACAATCTAGAGTACCTGCAGAATAGTGCATCAGCAGCAGGTGATTAATACTGCCAACAGGCAGACAAGTTATTTCCTTTTCTTTGTTTTTTCATTGTCATTTTTTTCCCGCAAGAGGGAGAGGGCGTCAATAGAATATACTACTCTTCAGTTGTACATTTCTTTTTAGAACACAGTGTAATTTCTGGGGATTAGAAAGATGAGTATGTACAAACGATTCTTAATAAAAATAGATTGTTTCATTGTGTTGATGATTATTTTCAAGGTGGAAGATTGGGTTCTGATATTATGCTGGATGATGTTGGTGGCTTTATATTCAGTTGGTGCATAAGTGCGTAGCGTTTTTCCTCAAGTTTAATAAACACAACAGGTACACATAATAGAGACTTTAGTCATTAATAATTCTCCTCTCCTATTTACAAGAGTTTTCCAGTGTTACTTTTCGACACAAAAATGGTTCAGATGGTTCAAATGGCTCTGAGCACTATGGGAGTTAACATCTGAGGTCATCAGTCCCCTAGAACTTAGAACTACTTAAACCTAACTAACTTAAGGACATCACACACATCCATGCCCGAGGCAGGCGGTCGCGCAGTTCCAGACTGAACCGCCTAGAACCGCTTGGCAACACCCGCCGGCACATATATGGTCCTAATGGCTCTAAGCATTATGGGACTTAACATCTGAGGTCATCAGTCCCCTAAACTTAGAACTACTTAAACCTAATTAACGTAAGAACATCACACACATCCATGCCCGAGGCAGGATTCGAACCTGCTACCGTAGCAGCAGTGCGGTTCCGGACTGAAGCGCCTATAACCGCTCGGCCACAGCGGCCGGCTGCTTTTCGACACAGCAACTGTAGGAATCACATGGTTTTGAAGTGAAGAACTCGTCAAGCCGTGTTTGGAACGCATTTTCATCTGGAAAAGAAGTTCTTTGAAGGTTGTTCAGTAGAGCGCGGAAAAGGTGAAAATCTATGGGCGCAAGGTCAAGTGAATAAGATGAGTGCGTATGACTTCCCAATACAAGTCCTGTTTAGTGTTTTTTGTCAGTCTAACAGAATGTGGACGGGCAATATCGTGGAGTAGCACCACTTCCTGGTCGTTGTTCTTGGACTGTGTTTGCGAGGCATCTCAGTTGTTCACAATTAATGTCAGTAGGGATGGATACACCTTGGGGAAGTAATTCATAGTACACCACACTGTCATTGTTCCAGCAGATGCATAACATTTTTCTTTGTATGGGGAGCTGCTGCTTTCTTTGGGCTCAACCATTCTTTTCTTTTCCTCATGTCAGCGTAAAGACACAATTTCTCATCACCAGTAACGATACAGGGTAGGAATGGTCAGTGTTCTGCATGAGCCAACTGATGACGAGCTAGCAGAGATGCACATGTAGCTACCCACTAATTTTTGTGATTTTTGCTTAGAGCATGGGGTACCCATGCACCTGATTTTTTGGACCTTCCCCACTGTATACAAATGAAGCACGATAGGGGAATGATCATAGTTCCTCACTTTTGCCAGTTCTCGTGTACACTGACATGGATCAGCGTGGATTAATTGCCTTTAAACGATCTTCGTCAAAACCTAAACGTCTACCCGAATGTGGAGAGTCACTAATGTCAAAACGATCCTCCTGAAAATGAGAACACAATTTCCTAGCCGTGCTCTCTCTAATGGCAATATCCCCATACAAGGCGCAAATATTACTGGCTGCCTCCCCCCTTCTGTCACCTCTCTACTGAACTTGAACAGAAGAAGATGTCGGAAATGTTCAGATTATTCCACTTGGCACTCCATTTTCTAGAGTGCACAGCTCATTTCACTATCTCCAAATGACAAAATGACAATGTGTAAACTCAAATAGCAACAATGAGCTACAAATAAAGAATGGCAATCTACAGGGTGGTCCATTGATAGTGACCGGGCCAAATATCTCACGAAATAAACATCAAACGAAAAAAACTACAAAGAAAGAAACTCGTCTAGCTTGAAGGGGCAAGCCAGATGGGGCTATGGTTAGCCCGCTAGATGTTGCTGCCATAGGTCAAACGGATATCAACTGCGATTTTTTTTAATACGAACCCCCATTTTTTATTACATATTCGTGTAGTACGCAAAGAAATATGAATGTTTTGGTTGGACCACTTTTTTCGCTTTGTGATAGATAGCGCTGTAATAGTCACAAACGTAGAAGTACGTGATATCACGTAACATTCCGCCAGTGCGGACGGTATTTGCTTCGTGATACATTACCCGTGTTAAAATGGACTGTTTACCTATTGCGGAAAAGGTCGATATCGTGTTGATGTATGGCTATTATGAGCAAAATGCCCAACGAGCGTGTGATATGTATGCTGCTCGGCATCCTGGACGACATCATCCAAGTGTCCGGACCGTTCGCCGGATAGTTACGTTATTTAAGGAAATAGGAAGTGTTCAGCCACATGTGAAACGTCAACCACGACCTGCAACAAATGATGATGCCCAAGTAGGTGTTTCAGCTGCTGTCGCGGCTAATCCGCACATCAGTAGCAGACAAATAGCGCGAGAATCGGGAATCTCAAAAACGTCGGTGTTCAGTATGCTACATCAACATCAATTGCACCCATACCATATTTCTATGCACCAGGAATTGCATGGTGACGGCTTTGAACGTCGTGTACAGTTCTGCCACTGGGCACAAGGTAAATTACCAGACGATGACAGATTTTTTGCACGCGTTCTATTTAGCGACGAAGCGCCATTCACCAACAGCGGCAACGTAAACCGGCATAATATGCATTACTGGGCAACGGAAAATCCACGATGGCTGCGCCAAGTGGAACCTTGGCGGGTTAATGTATGATGCGGCATTATGGGAGGAATGATAATTGGCCCCCATTTTATCGATGGCAATCTAAATGGTGCAATGTATGCTGATTTCCTACGTAATGTTCTACCGATGTTACTACAAGATGTTTCACTGCATGACAGAATGGCGATGTACTTCCAACATGATGGATGTCCGGCACATAGCTCGCGTGCGGTTGAAGCGGTATTGAGTAGCATATTTCATGACAGGTGCATTGGTCGTCGAAGCACCATACCATGGCCCGCACGTTCACCGGATCTGACATGATGGATGTCCGGCACATAGCTCGCGTGCGGTTGAAGCGGTATTGAATGGCATATTTCATGACAGGTGGATTGGTCGTCGAAGCACCATACCATGGCCCGCACGTTCACCGGATCTGACATCCCCGGATTTCTTTCTGTGGGGAAAGTTGAAGGATATTTGCTATCGTGATCCACCGACAACGCCTGACAACATGCGTCAGCGCATTGTCAATGCATGTGCGAACATTACGGAAGGCCAACTACTCGCTATTGAGAGGAATGTCGTTACACGTATTGCCAAATGCATTGAGGTTGACGGACATCATTTTGAGCATTTATTGCATTAATGTGGTATTTACAGGTAATCACGCCGTAACAGCAAGCGTTTTCAGAAATGATAAGTTCACAAAGGTACATCTGTCACATTGGAACAACCGAAATAAAATGTTCAAACCTTTGACGCTTATTTCGTGAGATATTTGGCCCGGTTACGATCAATGGACCACCCTGTATAAACAAACCCGTAGCAACAGGAAAACCAACATGCAAAACAAAAACACTATGAACTTGTGCACCAACCTAATACTTCTGTAGAATGATATTCGGAGCTTGATGTCCAACTCTGGATACGCAGAAAGATTACATGCCATCATGAGATCATAAGGAGGAAAGTGAACGCACGATAGCCACTGACGACTCAAATGTTGCGATAGTTGTCCACCATGAGACTGAGTGCCGGCTGCTGCCGCTGCGGTCACGTGACATGGGTTAAGAAGAGTGTGTAAGCCGATCAGAGACGAATGGGAAATCATTATAGCGACGATACGGGCCGCAAATCTGTCTAAAGTCCACTAACATAACGACTTTCACAAAGGGCAGACTGTTATGGCCCGGTGCCTGGGAACGAGCATCACTAAAATGGCGTACCTGGGTCGGCTGTTCACGTGCTTCTGTCGTGAGTATCTATGCAAAGTGTTTGAGGGCTGTGAAACCACCAGTAGGCGACAAGCTGTTGGACGTCTACGACTCTTCACAAAATGTAGAGGCCGGAGGCTTGCCTGCTCTGCAAAGGCAGATAGGCAAAGGCGGCCACTGTGGCAGATCTGACAACAGTGTACAATGCTAGTGCAGACATGAGAGTTTATAAAAGGCCCACACACACGCTACTGCATGCTTGACAATCACGCTTGCGCAAGTGTTCTTGCTCAAGCGTGCACAAATTCCTCGCGTCTTCACACGACTCAAGCACGCACGTACAAGCATCAGTTTGTTTACATTGGAAAATGTCGAGCACAGACGACGATCCTCTTGCTGTTGAAGCCCTTTTGCTTGGTTATGGAAAAAAAAAACAAAAGAGGAAACGCAACATGTGGAGTAAAGAGTGGATTAATAAATGAAATTTACTGAGTGACCTGAAGATATATCCTCGTGATTGGCATAATTACCTCAGGATGAATGAGGAAACGTAATTGAATCTTTTGTCCCTCGTGACACCATTGATTAAGAAGCAGGATACCATACAGTCATGAGGGAAGCTATAACACCACACGAAAGGCTAACAGCAACATTACGATTTCCCGCGACAGGAAGGAGTTATAAAGACCTCAGAGACACGTCTGTAATTTCACCACAGGCACTATGTGTCATAGTGCCTGAAACCTGCCATGCTATCTATGAGGTGCTCAAAAGTAATTTCTTAAAGGTAAGTGAAACACTGTTTTCTCATTATGGAGATTTTCTCTGGCCACTGAATGTATTTTTGGTTTATGTACTTTAACTTCTTGGAGGAAATACCTTATTGAGCCCATAGCATTTACAGTCCCTACTCTATAAATATTGTAATATTTATTCACGCCAAATTACTGCACATTTTTTGACTTCAAATGAAAACATTTCATATGCTAGCAAACTATTTTTCATCAGTACATTCATGGCAACATTTTATCAGTCAGCAATCTGTGTATCTCTTGCTTTTGTTTAAAATGGTTGTTGCCGTACCATACAGCATAATTTTATTTTATGGGCATTTGATGACAGCTGTCTTTGTACCTTTTGCTTTAGTTTGAAATGATTGTCGTAGTATCCAACTGCATTACTTTATTTGGTAGGCCTTTGATGACAGTGAATTCAACTGGAAAGTTGCAAATCGTTCATTGCAAATATCTTGACATTTCAAAGCGAATCTTGAATACTGAAGTAATACTGTATGTCTTTACTTGTTATTAACACTCGTTATTCTCTTGGCACTGCCTGCAGTTACCCAAATCATTACATATAGGAAAAATAATGTTTTAAGACTGGGTTAAAGCTAATCAGAAGGACAATGTAACTTTCTAAAATTGTTAAAATTTAAATTTTACTCTAAAAGCACAAATGATCTTGTATTCAATGAAAACTGGTATTTTATTTTAATTTTTTTACTACAAAATGAATAACTTTACATATTAATTGCATATTAATTGTCACTGGTATTACTAACAAATGATGCAAGTGACTCTCAACTGCTTCTGCTCGCTGTTGCACAGTAATTTGCTGAACAGCAGAGTGGAGTCTGCACTCACATCGCAAATTGTGTGGGTGGACTTCAACTGGCCCATGTCAGCCACGAATAGCGTTATCATTTATAATTTTTTCTGCCTCCAGTCTTTGTTTGTGGTCCAATTTGTCTCTCATTTTAGCAGCAGCCGATTTCCTACAAACTTCATGGCGGTCCACATCTTTCTTTTGTTTTTGTCTTTGGAAATGTTCGCTAATAACTCCCAGAACAGAGTCCATTTCAGTACCCCTTCTTTTACTATTTGGTCTATTCTGCTCACTTTTTGAAGGAAAAACTTATGGTGACCCTCCATCACTAGTAGATGGGACAGTGGAAATTTCATATTGCTGTGAATGAGGTAGAGGTTCTACTTCCACCTCCAACTCTTCCTCCATATGCTGTGATATGGGGAGTGGTATTATGCTAATTTCATTCTACAAATAATATTGAACACTCGTGAATATTGGACATTGAAAATACAAAGAAGTAGCTATATTACACAAAATAATCTTTCTTTATAAAACAGTAAAGAACAATGCATGCAGTGTTGGAAATCAAAGGAGATTACAAATATAATGTAAATATAGTAAAGGGGCAAATATTACCTTCATTTAGATAAACATGTTTCATGCAAGGGAGGGTGGAGGTGGGGGGAGAGGTCACATAGATGTGTTTTTGGTCCCAAAAAAATTTAATAGATGTAAGAATACTATACAGTACTTTTCATAATAATGTAATTTTAAGCTAACATGTTTACAATTGGGATTTTTAATTTTTCAGGTTCCTGAAACAGTGGATGAATGGGCCAGCATTGCAAAGGATTTTGAAACGAGGTGGAATTTTCCACATTGTCTTTGAAGTACAGATGGAAAGCATGTAGAGATTGTACCTCCAGATGGAAGTGGGTCATTTTATTTCTATTACAAACATACACACAGTATGGTCCTACTTGCAATAGCTGATGCAAATTACAGATTTATTCTGTTCGATTTTGGCACAAATAGCAGAATATCTGATGGCGGTGTTCTTCGGAATACTGAATTTTTTAGGAGACTACAAAGTAACACCCTCAACATTCCAAAAGAGAAAAAAGTAGCGAACAGTTCACGAAAACTACCATATGTATTTATAGGGGATGATGCATTTCCTTTGAGGACTGATATGCTGAAACTATTCCGGCAGAGTGGCTTGAACTGCATGGAAAAGAAAGTTTACAACTGCATATTATGCAGAGCTCGGCGCATTGTTGAGAATGTATTTGGGATCTTGGCAGCACGCTTTAGGATTTTCCGCACAGCTATTACTTTGGAAGTCGGCCGTATCGATAAGGTGGTGAAAGCAAAATTATTTTATGACTACTGTGAATCAAACTTACGCCCCACGTGATTCTCTTGATTTGGAGGACATAGAACATGGCTTGTTCCATAATAGCTTAACAACTGAGGATTCTAATACGCTACCATTGCAAAGGTCTACTGCAGGAAACATTCAAAAATGGCTCAAATGGCTCTGAGCACTATGGGACTTAACTTCTGAGGTCATCTGTCCCCTAGAACTGAGAACTACTTAAACCTAACTAACCTAAGGACATCACACACATCCATGCCCGCGGCAGGATTCGAACCTGCGACCGTTGTGGTCGTGCAGTTCCAGACTGTAGCACCTAGAACCGCTCGGCCACACCGGCCGGCCAGGAAACATTCCACTTGATGCCAAACATGTAAGAGAGGTATTTATGAACTACTTTGTGAATGAAGGACAAGTTCCTTGGCAACATAATTTTGTGCATTAGCAGTAAAGAAAAATGTAAAAGACAACAATGTGTATTCCAGTTTAGTATAAACAAATAAAAGCATAGGCATATATCTTAATTGTAACAGTGCTACTGTAAATAAATACTACTACCAACCCATCTCACTTATCTCTATTCCTTGTAAATTACTCGAAGAGCATCTTGGTGTCTCCTGTTCATTTAAAAAGCTGAAAAGATCAATGTAAACTTTGTCTGCTGCAGCCCCTGATTTGTAAGTGCTGTCACGTTTCCTTTTTTCTCGTCTGTAATTCGTACGTAATGTATTGATTTTCTTAATAACAGCATCTTTAGTTGCTGATGGCTCTATTTCTTTGTACTTTGTGAGAAGCACCTCATATGCCGCGTCTCTTTTAATTTTATCGTGATATTCTTTACTTTTAATATTCCATAAACATGGGTGTCTTTCGTAGCACCTAATAAATTCCTCCAACACTTCCCGGTCCACCATCAGAACGTAAGGAAACGACACAAAATCTAAATAAACGCGCGCTCGCCACAGTCTGTGTCCCAATGACAGATGTGTGCTTGTTCAAGCCTCCTTACAAGCACGCTTGCGCAAGCGTGATTGTCAAGCATGCAGTAGCGTGTGTGGGGGCCTTAAGAACACTATTCAGCGCAGCAGACGACCCATAGGTATTCCCGTGTTAACCCAACAACATCGTCAGTTGTGAATGCAATGGGCACATGATCATGGAGACTGGACTGTGGATGAATAGAAGTGTGTTGCCTGATGGGTTGAATCAATTTCGTGCTACACTAGATCAATGGTTGTGCCTGGTGACGTTGTCACCCATGTGAAAAACTGCTTGAAACATGTACCATGCCTCCAATGCAGACCAGTGGGGGTAGTATTATGCTATGGGCGTGATCACCTAGGCTTCCATGGGACCTGTGACAGTAATCTTAGGCACGATGACAGCTGTGGATGCGTTCACAAACTTTCAAGAATAGTCTCACAACAACAAAATTACTAAACATTTTCGTACAGCAAACCAAAAGGCTTCCGAATATGACACCTCGGGCATCAACACACTGCTGTAAGCGTTTTGTTTTTCCCTTATTCTTAGGCTCCCTTGAAACTCTTTGCATGGAAGGCTGTCAAGGGATCATGCTGAAGCTGCCTAGACCGCGGGAATCGTGTCGAACTGCTTCCCTTTCAGGCCTGTCTTGATTCAAGGAAACAAATAGAAGTTGCTGGGAGCTTGGTCGGGGCTGTAGTGTGGCTGTGGCACTGTTGTCACCTTGAACTTGGCCAAAACGTCGCCGGTGGTGAGCGACGTGTCAAAGTGCGCATTGTGATGGTGGAGAACGAATCGTCTTTGATCTCTGGGTGGATGCGGTAGACTAGACCCCTCTGCCCAGCAGGAACAGACTCTTTGTGGATCAATCCTTCGGCGTTGAAGAAAACAATCAGAATGGTTTTCACACATGACCTACTCATGTGAGCTTTCTTGGACTTTGGAAATGAGGCAGTGTGCCACTTCTCACTTCGCCACTTCGTTGCAGGATCGTACTCACAAACACGGGTTCAAAATGGTTCAAATGGCTCTGAGCACTATGCGACTTAACTTCTGAGGTCATCAGTCGCCTAGAACTTAGAACTAATTAAACCTAACTAACCTAAGGACATCACACACATCCATGCCCGAGGCAGGATTCGAACCTGCGACCGTAGCGGTCGCTCGGCTCCAGACTGTAGCGCCTAGAACCGCACGGCCACTCCGGCCGGCCCACAAACACAGGTCTCATCACAAGTAACCACTTTATCTTAAAAAAAATAAAAAGATTTGAGATCAGTTTGAAAACGTTCAAGCATTTCTTCGCAGACAGCTTGGTACCATGCCTCCTGTTCATCAGAAAGAACTTTCAGAAGAAGTTTGACTCACACTTTTCTCGTCATCAAATTTTCTGTCACTAACTTGAACACCATAGTCTGACCCCGTCTCAGTTCATCAGCAAATAATCTAAGACGACGATCAGTGTTTACAAGTTCATGCACTTTCACAAATTTTTCATCTGTTTGGGTTGTTGAAGATCTCCCACTGTGGTCATCGTCTTCAGTGTCCTCTTGGTCATCTTTGAACCTCTTGTTCCACATGAAAACCATTTCATGTTACATGGCTTTTTATTTTTAGGCCTTTTGAATCATATCAAAAGTCTCTGTGACAGTTTTGTTCAGTTTCACACAGAAATTTATGAAAAATCGCTGCCCAAAATGGCGCTACATCTTCGACTCTTTAAGTATTCGACGGGGGTCACCAACATGGACTCACGCCACAAGCGCTCTGCTCACTCCAGCGCCTCGGGGCCAACTGCCGCTTTCGCAGTCGTTTAGCTGACATCCCCCACTACTTCACCCTGTCGGTGGAACAGGGACGTGCTCCCTCCCATGCTCAGGAACAAATCAGTCTTGAAACTTTGTAAATGAACACTGTATTGTGGACCATCTCCATCCTCTTACGGTTGTTTCCCCAATAGCGTCGGCATCTTCCAGCAGGATAACTATCGATGCCAGAAGGCCAGTATCGTGGTAAAGTGATTTGAGGAGCATGAAAGTGGACTCCCATTGATGTCTTGTCCATCACATTTGCCTGATCTGAATCTAGCGAAATATATCTGGGACACTACTGGGAACCAGCTTCACACACACAAACGACAGGCTCGCAGTTTACGTGAATTGCTTCAGCTGTGCTTTGCGTAGACATCTTGTGCCACATACTTCTGGAGACCTACCGAGGACTTGTGGAATGCATGCCACGCAGAATCGCCGCCGTATTGTGTTGAAAAGGTGGCCCAACAAGCTATTAAGCACGTATTAATAATGTTTTAGACCACCACTGGTGATGAAAAGTTAATGGTTGGGATGTTTGGATGGAGAATTTGTCATGAGAGAGTTGTGAGGCTGGTGAAATGGGACAGGATCTGTCCTTGCTTAAGGGTGTGGGGGAGGGGTGGGGGCTGGAACTGGATGCAGCGACATTTGAGATATTGCAATACGTAGACCCAACAGTGCTCTGCCTTGAGCGAAGAGAAAGACGAGTGTCAAGGCGAACACGGCCATGGAGGGTCGACAGACGAAGTGGGGACATCAGCTGTCAAGTACAAGTATGCTTCTTCTATGTCTAAGTGCGCAATATCATCGTGTGAGTGTCTCTGAAATGGCCGGAAAGACCGGTTTCCGGGAGATAGTGTGGCTGGCCAAAGTGGAGTGTTCCTGCTGTCAGGGACGATGAGATGATGATAGTCAGATAGTGTTATCGCACGATATACAGTACCAACAGGGAACGATAAATTTATGTTTGTCATAACGGTAAGGCTTTAAGTATGTGCGTCATTTTTGTTGTAGATAAATAAGAGAAAAGGGAAACGAAGCCACTACAAACACGAGAGAGACGCTGCGGCCTGGGAAACCCGTAGCTGGCTGTTAGCAACGAAGGCCGAGAACCTGACCACAAGGAAGCACTGCGATAGCCGTCCGCGAAAGGCCAAAGCTTGTTACCAACTGTCTAAAAACGCCTACTTCTTTGGTTGTTTAATGAAGATGACATTTTGTTTTCTGACACTGTCTGGACTATAGAACTGATAGTAGATGCGAATTATTGATATAGAACGGGAACATTGGTCTGATCTGATGGAAGTGTCTGACACCTAAACGTTGATTAACCGTTTTGAGCTTTTTGGTTAGGTAGTACCAATGATAAGATTCCGTCTGTGGAAGACCTTTATTGTTGCCAGAAACACAGCCCCGATCGGTGCACATTCAAATTTTTATTCTGGAAAGGTAAAGTAACCCATCGAATTAAATGTTTACCACAGAAGTTTGTGTGACGGAAGTGTGTAACTTCTTGAAGATACATAATCATTGATTAATTTGAATTAGCGCTTTTAGTACATTTGGTGTCTACGCTGCAATCGATTTTCCACGATATTTGAATCGGGAAACTGGTGGGAAAAGTTAGTCTGACAGTTGCCAACATCTGAAGAGGGAGAGTCTTGATAAATAAATTTAGCAGAGAGGGGCAACGTGGTGGTGACGAGTACACAATATTTCTTGCACAGGCTTACTTTAAGCCTCTCGAAACTCGTAAAGCCAGTGGCACACCTTGCCGAGACATCTCGCTACTGGAAGCAACCTACTAATATCGTTGGGGAGACTGTGCCCTTACGCTGCCGCCAAATATGATTTGATAATGAAAGCTACGTTTTAGCAGCATCTACCATTCAAAAGTAAAACTGTGCACACAACAAAAGCAATACAGTAGTATCCTTTGAGTACAATATCAGTGAGTCATATCTGGAAACAGTCTACTTAAACTACATTCAAGCTCCTAAGAAACTGGTTGTTGTTGTAGTTGTTGTTGTGGTCTTCAGTCCTCTCCATGCTACTCTATCCTGTGCAAGTTTCTTCATCTCCCAGTACCTATTGCAGCCTACATCCTTCTGAATCTGCTTAGTGTATTCATCTCTTGGTCTCCCTCTACGATTTTTACCCTCCACGCTGCCCTCCAATACTAAATTGGTGATCC
Organism: Schistocerca americana; assembly: GCF_021461395.2. Lineage (NCBI taxonomy): Eukaryota > Metazoa > Arthropoda > Insecta > Orthoptera > Acrididae > Schistocerca > Schistocerca americana. The sequence continues at coordinate 869,187,025 of NC_060121.1, forward strand.
CTTGATGCCTTAGAACATGTCACACCAACCGATCCCTTCTTCTAGTCAGGTTGTGATACAAACTCCTCTTCTCCTCAGTTCTATTCAATACCTCTTCATTAGTTATGTGATCTATCCATCTAATCTTCAGCATTCTTCTGTAGCACCACATTTCGAAAGCTTCTATTCTCTTCTTGTCCAAACTGTTTATCGTCCATGTTTCACTTCCATACATGGCTACACTCCATACAAATACTTTCAGAAACGACTTCCTGACATTTAAATCTATACTCGAGGTTAAAAAATTTCTCTTCTTCAGAAACGCTTTCCTTGACATTGCCAGTCTACATTCGATATCCTCTCTACTTCGACCATCATCAGTTATTTTGCTCCCGAAATAGCGAAACTCCTTTACTACTTTAAGTGTCTCATTTCCTAATCTAATTCCCTCAGCATCACCCGACTTAATTCCACTACATTCCATTATCCTCGTTTTGCTTTTGTTGATGTTCATCTTATACCCTCCTTTCATGACACTGTCCACTCCGTTTAACTGCACTTCCAATTCCTTTGCTGTCTCTGACATAATTACAATGTCATCGGCAAACCTCAAAGTTTTTATTTCTTCTCCATGGATTTTAATACCTACTCCGAATTTTTCTTTTGTTTCCTTCACTGCTTGCTCAATATACAGACTGAATAACATCGGGGATAGGCTACAACCCTGTCTCACTCCCTTCCCAACTGCTGCTTTTCTTTCATCCCCCTCAACTCTTATAACTGCCATTTGGTTTCTGTACAAATTGTAAATAGCCTTTTGCTCCCTGTATTTTACCCCAGCCACCTTCAGAATTTGAAAGAGAGTATTCCAGTCAACATTGTCAAAAGCTTTCTCTAAGTCTACAAATGCTAGAAACGTAGGTTTGCCTTTCCTCAATCTAGCTTCTAAGATAAGTCGTAGGGTCAGTATTGCCTCACGTGTTCCAACATTTCTACGGAATCCAAACTGATCTTCCCCGAGGTCGGTTTCTACCAGTTTTTCCATTCGTCTGTAAAGAATTCACGTTAGTATTTTGCATCCGTGACTTATTAAACTGGTTGTTCGGTAATTTTCACATCTGTCAGCACCTGCTTTCTTTGGGATTGGAATTATTATATTCTTCTTGAACTCTGAGGGTATTTCGTCTGTCTCATACATCTTGCTCACCAGATGGTATAGACGTGCATATTCAAATACAGAGATATGTAAACAGGCAGAATATGGCGCTGCTGTCAGCAACGCCTGTATAAGACAACAAGTGTCTGGCGGACTTTTTAGATCGGTTTCTGCTGCTACAATGGCAGGTTGTCAAGATTTAAGTGAGTTTGAATGCGGTGTTATTCTCAGCACACGAGTAATGGGACACAGCAGCTCCGAGGTAGCGATGAAGCGTGGATTTTCCCGTACAACCATTTCACGAGTGTACCGTGAATATCAGGAATCCGGTAAAACATCAAGCCTCCGACGTCCCTGCGACCGGAAAAAGATCCTGCATGAACGGGACCGAAGACGACTGAAGAGAATCGTTCAACGTGACAGAAGTGCAACCCTTCCGCAAATTGCTGCACATTTCAGTGCTGGGCCATCAACAAGTGTCGGCGTGCGAACCACTCAACGAAAAACATCATCGATATGTACCCTTGATGACTACACGACACAAGCTTTACACCTCGTGTGGGCCGGCCAAAACCGACATTGGACTGTTGATGACTAGAAACATGCTGCCTGGTCGGGCGAGTCTCGTTTCAAATTGTATCTAATCGATGGACGTGTACGGGTATGGAGACAACCTCGTGAACCCTCAGACCGTGTATGTCAGCAGGGGACTGTTCACACTGGTAGAAGCTCAGTAATGGTATGGGGCATGTGCAGTTGGAGTGATATGGGACGCCTGATATGTCTAGATACGACTTTGACAGATGACACGTACGTAAGCATTCATGTCCATTGTGCATTCCTATGGACTTAGGCAATCCCAGCAGGACAATACGTCACTCTACGCGTCCAGAATTGCTACAGAGTGGCTCCAGGAACACTCTTATAAGTTTAAGGAGATCCGCTGGCCACCAAACTCCCCAGTCATGAACATTGATGAGCATATCTGGGTTGCCTTCCAACGTGCTGTTCAGAAGAGATCTCCTTCCCCTCGTAGTCTTACGGATTTATGGACAGCCCTGCAGGATCCAAGGCGTCAGTGCCCTCCATCACTGTTCCAACACTAGTCGAGTCCATGCTACGTCGTGTTGCGGCACTTCTGCGTGCTCGGGGGCCCTACATGGTATTAGGCAGGTGTACCAGTTTCTTTGACTGTTCAGTGTGTTTATAAATACACATAGGTGTAACAGTTTGAGAAGATATGAAATCCAATGGTCATATGTGCATTAATAGGGTCCTGAGAAAATGCAGTCAGTCTACAAAGAAAAATCCTTACAGAATCGTCATGCGTCCCATATCAGAGTATTGCTTTATGCAGATTGGACTAACAGGGATATTGAACGTATACAAAGAAGGACAGCACGAATGGTCACACGTGTGTTTGACTCACGGCAGAACGTCAAAAAGGTGACGAAAAACCTGAGCTGGCAGATGCTTGACGATAGACGTCATCTGTCCCGCTGTAGGCTGCTTGCAGGTATTACAGAACAAGTATTAAGTGACGAATTTAGGATCATACCACTGCCATCGCTGCCATGAAGACCGAAAAGGCAAAATTAGTCTAATTACAACACCACAGAAGTATTTAAAAGGTCATTGTTCTGGTGCTGCGTATGTGAATGGAGAAAGATGGAGACGTAATATGTAGTGTGAAGTGCAGCAAATTTTGTATTGTGCTGTACGATAAATCTCTATTTATGATCCAACTAGTTTCCTGGCGTTGGAGCCACATCCTTAGAGGTATATATTTATTTCAAAATTTATTTCAAACGATAACCAGAAGGTGACCCAACATTCTTTGTCCACCTGTGATAAAAATGTTCAACTACACTCCTGGAAATTGAAATAAGAACACCGTGAATTCATTGTCCCAGGAAGGGGAAACTTTATTGACACATTCCTGGGGTCAGATACATCACATGATCACACTGACAGAACCACAGGCACATAGACACAGGCAACAGAGCATGCACAATGTCGGCACTAGTACAGTGTATATCCACCTTTCGCAGCAATGCAGGCTGCTATTCTCCCATGGAGACGATCGTAGAGATGCTGGATGTAGTCCTGTGGAACGGCTTGCCATGCCATTTCCACCTGGCGCCTCAGTTGGACCAGCGTTCGTGCTGGACGTGCAGACCGCGTGAGACGACGCTTCATCCAGTCCCAAACATGCTCAATGGGGGAAAGATCCGGAGATCTTGCTGGCCAGGGTAGTTGACTTACACCTTCTAGAGCACGTTGGGTGGCACGGGATACATGCGGACGTGCATTGTCCTGTTGGAACACCAAGTTCCCTTGCCGGTCTAGGAATGGTAGAACGATGGGTTCGATGACGGTTTGGACGTACCGTGCACTATTCAGTGTCCCCTCGACGATCACCAGTGGTGTACGGCCAGTGTAGGAGATCGCTCCCCACACCATGATGCCGCGTGTTGGCCCTGTGTGCCTCGGTCGTATGCAGTCCTGATTGTGGCGCTCACCTGCACGGCGCCAAACACGCATACGACCATCATTGGCACCAAGGCAGAAGCGACTCTCATCGCTGAAGACGACACGTCTCCATTCGTCCCTCCATTCACGCCTGTCGCGACACCACTGGAGGCGGGCTGCACGATGTTGGGGCGTGAGCGGAAGACGGCCTAACGGTGTGCGGGACCGTAGCCCAGCTTCATGGAGACGGTTGCGAATGGTCCTCGCCGATACCCCAGGAGCAACAGTGTCCCTAATTTGCTGGGAAGTGGCGGTGCGGTCCCCTACGGCACTGCGTAGGATCCTACGGTCTTGGCGTGCATCCGTGCGTCGCTGCGGTCCGGTCCCAAGTCGACGGGCACGTGCACCTTCCGCCGACCACTGGCGACAACATCGATGTACTGTGGAGACCTCACGCCCCACGTGTTGAGCAATTCGGCGGTATGTCCACCCGGCCTCCCGCATGCCCACTATACGCCCTCGCTCAAAGTCCGTCAACTGCACATACGGTTTACGTCCACGCTGTCGCGGCATGCTACCAGTGTTAAAGACTGCGATGGAGCTCCGTATGCCACGGCAAACTGGCTGACACCGACGGCGGCGGTGCACAAATGCTGCGCAGCTAGCGCCATTCGACGGCCAACACCGCGGTTCCTGGTGTGTCCGCTGTGCCGTGCGTGTGATCATTGCTCGTACAGCCCTCTCGCAGTGCCCGGAGCAAGTATGGTGGGTCTGACACACCGGTGTCAATGTGTTCTTTTTTCCATTTCCAGGAGTGTATTTTAAATTGCACTATCGACGTCTTTACGGCTGAGCATTTTTATCACAAGAGGACAAAAAATGTTGGGTCATCTACTGGTTATCGTTTGAAATAAATTACGAAATAAATATGTATCCCTGAAGATGTGGCTCTAACGCCGCGAAACTAGTTGGACCATAAATAAAGATTTTTCATACAGCTGATGCAGTCTTTTTGATCACAGTGAAATTGTGAAGCGCCCTCTACCATGAACTGACTTCAGAGTATGGAAGCTGATGTGGATGTAGACTACCTCTGGATTTTTGTTCATTCCCGCATACTTACCAATTTGGCTTAGCAAAAGAGGTAAACAAAAATCAGAAAACTGTTGTCTGATTTGTTCAGGCCTGTTTAGGCAGAGCAAGAGTCACTTAAATGATCTGAAATTTCCGGCAGGAGATGCTACAGGCATAATATGGGGAGAGGAAGACTTTCCCTTAAAATGTCGAGAGTGTTCGTTCCAAGCACAGCTAAATATTATTTACTTTCTTCCAAATACACATCACAATTTCTTGCAGTAAACACAATGGTATAATTAGAGAACTTTTTGGTTCCACTATGACATAACTCCAATACTTAGATCTTTCTACGTACTATCCACAAACGTAACAGAAAGAGGAAGACGGAAGGTTTAGGGTTAAAGTCCTGTCAACGATGCGGTCATTAGAGACAGAAAGCTCGGATTGGAAAAGGATAAGGAAGGAAATCAGCCATAACCTTTTCAAAGGAACCACGCTGCCAGTTGCCTCCACCGTTGTGAGGAAACCATAAAAAACCTAAATTTTGATGATCAGATGGGGATTTGATCCCCTGTCATCCGAGATTTGAGTGAAGTCTCATAGGATCATTACCAGTCGCGCTATAAAGGGTGCGGAAATACTACATTTGCAAGCTTTGAGCGATGGAGAGAACATAAAATACTATTATGTACAAAAAATATGGGTCGCTTAGTTATTTCTCTAGAGCCCATGATTCGTTAAAACTAGTAGTTCCTGAATCACTCCCCATTCCACTACACTGAGGTACTCTTACAACACACAAAGATCACATCATTGGTGCCAGCGTTGTCAACTCGGTATGTATGCTTACGAGTATGTGCCTGTCGTGACTGGGATTCGGATACCTGAAGATAGAGTTGGAGATACTACGAATGGCTCCATCACAATTTAAGCGATGCCCACTAAACATTCACAAGTACTACTCTACTGTGTCAAATTTGGTGACATTCTTGCCAGCGTCTGCTTGACCCAGGTTATGATATTCCATCGTGTTAATACCGAAAAAGAATAAAAACTACATACAAACCTGGAAGGATGTAGGTTAATTTTGTACCCCACATCCAGCGGAGCCAAAAGATAACAGAGTTACACCGAGCCTGATCTTTGAAGACTAATCAGTGCAGGTCCCTGAGAAGGTTAAAATAATGACATGACATGTTAAAAAACATACATTCCACCTTTCATGCGACCGTGCTAAGATGTTAAGACAGACGCGTCCTAGGCCAGAGACTTTTCGGCCCACTCAGCCCCTCTCGCTTAACCTATCGTTTGCTTTCGATTTTAGACTTTTTAATTTTCATACAGATTTTTGTTGCTCAAGTTACAGAAAATGCAAACAATAACGGAAATACTTAAAAGAAACATGAATACAGGGTCTACCGTGATTAATGGTACAAACGCATATGGTTGAATGTATACAGTACTAGAAGCAAAAATGGCTCGGTAAACATGGGCACTAAAACACATATCTCAAGAGCTATGAGCACTCCATATTCGATACTGTGAAACAAATCACTTCTACTGCAAGCTCTTTGCTTTCCATATTTCGGGAGGAGGTAGTATGGAACAAACAAGAAAAAGAAAGTCCCGTAAACGTGGGTCTTTTCAGGTGCATACCTTTAGAGCTATCGAACCTGCGACCGTAGCGGTCGTGCGGTTCCAGACCGTAGCGCCTAGAACCGCTAGGCCACCCTGGCCGGCGAGCCCATTTCACTGGGACTTTTTTTGTTTCTGTATGTGTTCCTCGTAAGAATAAACCTGATGTAAACATTACACGGTGTATTCTTCCGCGTTTGCTGGTCTCTCTTTGCATTTCGTTTCACGTGGACCGACCAAGCTGTCTCGGGTAACGAGTACATTCACGTACGATAATAAGAATAAGTTTTGTGCTGTGCGTTACGCCCATGTTTATTGGGACTTTTTTTGTTTCTACATGTGTTCATCGTAAGAATAAACCTGATGTAAACATTACACCGTGTATTCTTCCGCGTTTGCTGGTATCTCTTTGCATTTCGTTTCACGTGGACCGACAAAGCTGTCTCGAGTAACGAGTGCATTCACGTACGATAATAAGTTTTATGCTGTGCGTTACGCCCACATCGATTGAGCGGTAATACGGGACAAAAGCTGTAGCGGCGCATTTAACAGCACCGGTCAGCCAGTTTGTCCAGCTAACCTGCAGTCATGTGAGCAGTTGCGCTAAAAACAAACGAGCAGAGAACAATGTACGAGTAGCTTCGAACGTTGTGTGATGTTTGAAGAGACGCAAATAATATTCGCCAGAACTCCAGCAGTACCGCACGCTTCTAAGGGGACCAGACGGAAAGCAGAACATGCTCTCGTTCTTATATAACAGCGTAGTGGATTAAATTTTACTTTCGGCAGCGTCGGCGAATTGTGCTGACGTTCGTAATAACGTAAACGTTTTGTTAATTAATTTTCGCTTTACGAGAAAAATTAATTTACTGAGCGGACAAGGGTACATAAAAGAACCCGTCAACCATAGAACAGGAACAGCATTAATTATCTACTGTGTTGTCAAATTTAATAGGACCACAACTGGAAAACTCAAAAATGTCATTGTTAGTATTAATATATTATTATTATTATTTGAGAAATATTACACAATACATACATTATAGCTGTTACAACAAGAAGCTAGCATTTATTTAACACAATACTCACTGTTAATACTGCGAATCCAGCCATTTGTGCGAGCTTCTTATTTTCTTTGCTGGTTGTATTTTGAAGTTATACTTCTTTTCTGACTTCACAGCTTTAACAAGTTCTTTCCCCTTGTCAGCACATTTCATGAAGTAGTCAAAATTCTCAAAGAGTTCGGCTTTCACCATTTCCACTTTCCAATAATAAAATACCAACAGCCGTTGTTTTGGTTTTATCTGTTAGGCAACCAATTTCGGTATTACATTACGCCATCTTCAGGACTGCATATATCGAGTAACCCTCGTGTTAGAAACCAATGCAGCACTATCAACTGGTATCGTGAAGATTTTTTCCCCATGGGCATGTGAGCTCCTTGGACAGTTGTCAGCAAGTGTCAAACCAACTGCTCAAACTGTTTGAGTAGTTGGTTAGACGGTTGCAGACAACTGTCCAAGGAGCGCACATGCCCGTGGGAAAAAAAAATCTGTAAACTTTTGAGAAACATTGAGAACAACCTGTTTCCTTCCTCTTTTTAACGGTGTTCCACCAGCGTGTTTCCTACGCAACAGGAAGCGGCTTCAGCCATTTTCACAATGCGTATTACAGGTAACAGCGCGACAACCAGAGCACAACACTACAGATACTGCAAGTGCACGAGATTTTTGAAATAAAAACTACATAGTCAAAGCATCATTAACAAAAACGTTGATGCCTGTTGGTATATTAGAATATCTCAAAGCTTCATTTACGTTAACTTAGTAATAAGATATCCAATAGGCCTACATACGTAGAACCTTCTTCCAAGAGCGTAACAACACCAGTGTACGTATGCTACGGCTGCTGACCAATCGTCGCGTTTGTGTTTGTTTACATCATGTTTATTCTTATCATGAACAAAGTATAGTGCCGTGCATTTATCCCTTGCTTTAACTGTATGCGTTTACGCCATTTATTAAGACACACCCTGTTAATCAGTATTCTACATAGTTAGCATTACACTTAGAAAACTTTTCGTGAAGACCTCTTTTCGGCGAAGTCATCTAATATTTTATCACAGTTAATCCTGTTTATAATTTGACTTTCAATTTGCAATCTAGAAAACGCGATAAGCCTCACTTGCAAGACAGTAGTGTTGTGGTAATGTTTAATTCTCTTTAAAACAGAAAGTGACCTTCCCGCTGAAGAACTAGATAACCACCATTGCCAGATGCATTCTGAATCCAACGTTCGGATGTAGGCCTCATTAGAAGCTTCAATAGAGTTAGCGGAATAATACCTAAGTGCAGACTGTGGATATATACGTAGAAGTGGGTCTGTTACGACGTGACATCCGGGTGATGCTTTTGTCTATCGACCCGTGAATAAACCCGTGACAAAACTGTCCCCATTTGCTTTCCGACTATCGACACTGCCACGCAAACATAGCATCAACGTCTTCGCACAGCGTGACTGGAAAGCATTCCACTTACTAGCCTGTCACTCCCAAGGTGATGCACCCACAATTGTTTATGATATTTTCATTTACGCCTCATGAGGTTGCAGATAATGAGCGTCTCATCATAATCCTTATCGCGAAATGACGCCTGGATTTCAAAAACAGTTTAGAATTTATCTTTCTCCGTGAGCGCACTCCACTCTGATGATGTGACGCGACAGCGACAGAAGTTTTTTTGTCATGGTGAGAAAAAACACCCGATAGCTTTAAAACGGCCCTCGACAGTTAATACTACTGCGCAACAATATTGTGCAATATTATTGTCGTTCTTCCTTCAGTGCTCAATAATACTGTGGTTCGCACTGTTGACAATGAAGATGTTTGTGCTGTGATAATTGCTCAACTTCGTTGCAAGCAGAAAAAAGAGGTGATGAAAAACTGGGGCAAAGAGAATCGCTCTTTCTTCAACGAACAATGAACACAAAGATATCCAGTGTCTGTAGCACGTGAGAGACTGTCAAGGATATTGACCAATATTGCCCACAGACGGCACAATATTTCCGGACTGCGCAAAATATTTCAAAATTGTTTCATGTTGTCAATATTATTGCGCAAACTCTCAATCTCACACCTACACGTTCAATATTTTTGCGCTTCGGGAAATGTTGCGCAATATTAATGACCGTATAGAGGCCGCTTTTAAACCTTCAATGACAACTGATACCAGATCGTCTTGTACACGAATCGATGTGAAACGATTATTCACTAGTTGTAAACTGCAACGATAACAATCGCTCTGAAAGTGAACTCAACAATGACATAACGCTATGCCAAAATATCGTTTTACGTGAACAATCGAATGCGATAGCGGCTCAGAGCTGGACTTCCCGAAATTCGAGCGATTCAGCGTGAAGCGGCGCGGTAGGGATACTGTGTTCTGACAGATACAGTGTGTTAAGCGCACCTGCGTTATTCTGCCAATCGGATGCCTGTGCGGTCAGCACAGCACATTAATTAGGGACGTACTAAAACCAATATTATATATTTGGAACGCATATTCATGGAGACTTTCACCATTTGTGTGAAGAATTGAAGTCTCAACCCTTGCTGTTGAACAGCAAGCTCGAATGGACGCTACTAAAACCTGTTATGCAAACAAATGCCGCTATTTTCCAGCCGTCTATTTCTGTTGAAGGACAGTTGATGGTGACATTAAGGTAAGACAACAAACAAATAATAAAACATTTCTTTTATTTTATTATTGTGTCCCCCCATCCCCCCCCCCCCCCCCCCCGTGACTTCGCCCATATGTGGTACGCACCCCCTCCCCTTCCTCCTCACTATGTACACCTCTTCCTCCCACCTTTCTTTATCCCCTCCTCCCCACTCTTTGTCCGTTTCCTTCACCCCCTCCCTCTGACCATATCCTTCTCCCCATCTTCGTTTTCCACCTTTCCACTACACCTCACCACACCCTCCACCTGCCTCATGCATCTCCCACTCCTCCCCTCTGTCTGTCGATTTCCTCCTCCCCCTCACTCTGTCAATCCTCTCCTGTCCCTATCAACCTGACCCCAGCCATGAACATCAGCCGATGTAGCCCCTGCATTACAGTTCAATAAAGCAAGATGATACTACACCCACAAGCCATCTGTCCTGCAGAGCAGGTTACACACCTGGGGCTTGAAAATAATTTATTTGCCCATGATATGCAGGCCACTATGAAGAGCCGGCTGATATCACTCCAACGCAACACACCTGTCATGCCTATACTTCGGGAACTGGAAAGCCGTTTCTTGCTTCTGCATGTAGGTTGCCCTCCACGGTAGGCTGATTTGGCAGTCCGATGGTGTTCCCATTCAACGTGCCTGTTATGCAGAGCAGCCTGTATGCCAGGGGCTAGGAAAAAATACGGTTTTTGCCCCTGTCTGAGGTCCTGTTGGAGCTAGAAGGTCATAAAGCCCACAGTGTTGTGAGGCCTGCTGTTTCTGTGCCAAATCTGTTTGAAATCGAACCATAGGTTTGGGCGGAGATCCCACACATACATACACTCTGCTTTGTATACATAATAGATTACGATAACAATATCTAGTTGACTCAGTCAGAATTAAAAAGCAGTAACGGAAACTGTTAAGTAAAATGAGTTATACATCGGTTAGTGTCTTTACAGCTGGTTAATCTTTTGTCTAACGAATCTGAAAGACAACAGTTCTGTTATTTACTTGTACATGAAAGGAGATGAGATGTGAAGAAAGGCACTAATGAAATGTGAACATTCTTGTGCCATTATACAGAAAACTGTGTCCCTGCAAGTACCAAAACATTACATCTGTTCTCTTGATTCATGAAATGAACAAAACAGGAATCATACTATCACTCATTTGTTTTTAAGATGCATTGAATTTGGAAAGTTTGAAGATATTGTTCATTCTTTTCCTGCTCGAGGGCATACATTCCTTTGTTGAGAGAGAACTTCCAGCATAATCAAATTACTATGTAGGAACATGACAGAGTTTATATCCTTAAGGAGGATGTGTCCAGAATCTACACTGCTATATAAAGACAAGTTGTCATTTAACGTTGTCACCAAATATCTTGAAAAGTTCTTGACAGATTTAACTTAGATTTTTACATGATACTCTAACAAATGTTCAGATGGACAAGGACTACATATTTGTTAATAGCTGGGGTATAGTTTTTTTAGCAGAAATCTCGGAAATTTCCTGACCAATTTACTTCAAATTTTTGCACAATACCTTTAACATTCAAATGGTCATGCGCTATAAGTTTTTTTAAGTAACACTGTGCAGTGCTATGAAAATATGCCGGTTAGTTTCTTTTCTTGCATTCAGTTTTAACTATGATATCATGGCTTTTAAACTATTAGATAAATTGTTTCTCCTATATATATTTTTTCTCCTTGTGTATAATTTCAAAGAAAATTTGTATAGACAACAATGTGCTTTTTGTTTTATTCCTTGCAATCCATTTTAATAGAAAACAGGTATGTTGTATGTATGGCTTATGGACTTGTGATTAGAATATTACTACAAAATCAGAATCACTGAAAATTTGTGATCCTAACTATTTGCAGATTAAAATCTGCAAAATATTGTTATTGAAACTACTATTCTCACTGATCTAGCATCTGGAGGGGTCTCTCTCACACCCTATATACCAATGATCCCAACTGATTTGCCCATTCTTTTTAACTTACTTCAGTTCCCAATCGAGGTTTCCTTTGCAACGCCAATAAATAAGACTCAAAGTCAGAGAGAGAGAGAGAGAGCGAGAGAGAGAGGTGGGCAGATATAGGGAGGAGGTAATGAAAATAGATGGTGGGGAGGGTGGAAGAGGAGATGGGCAGGGAAGAGGAGGAGGAGAACGACACAGAGAGGTAGGAGGAGATGATGCACAGAGAGAGGATAGAGGTGTAGGAGGTGGACAAAGAAATGGAGGAAATGGAGATTAGGACATACTGGGCGATCAAAAAGTCAGTATAAATTTGAAAACTTAATAAACCACGGAATAATGTAGATAGAGAGGTAAAAAATGACACACATGCTTGGAATGACATGGGGTTTTATTAGACCAAAAAAAAAAACAAAAAAAAGCAAAATTCACAAAATGTCCGACAAATGGCGTTGGACAGCAAAACGTCAGTGACTGCGCATGACAATCGTGTATAAAAGGAGCTGTAATGAGAGAGAGCATCAGATGCACCAGCAGTCGCAGCATGTTGACGTTACCTGGAAAGGCGCTTTTAGTGAAGCTGTATTATCAGAATGGGGAATGTGCTAGTTCAGCGTTACGATCCTATTGCCATAGGAAGAGAATTCGAATGGGTAAAGGTCCATTGACAAATGCAGCTGTGGTGAGAATGATTTCAAAGTTCGAAGCCACGGGTTGTTTAGACGATAGACCCCGTAGTGGCCGACCGAGCACAAGGCGTAATGCCACTGAGACAGTTCAGGAAGAAATGGAGACTGTAGCGGGTTCGTCTATGCACGGGGAAGTCAGCGCTTGTGCAGTCGCACGTCGCACCGGCATTCCATACGCTACTGTTTGGTTGGCACTTAGGCGTACCCTACATCTACATCTACATTCTACATTTATACTCCGCAAGCCACCCAAAGGTGTGTGGCGGAGGGCATTTTACGTGCCACTGTCATTACCTCTCTTTCCTGTTCCAGTCGCGTATGGTTCGCGGGAAGAACGACTGTCTGAAAGCCTCCGTGCGCGCTCTAATCTCTCTAATTTTACATTCGTGATCTCCTCGGGAGGTATAAGTAGGGGGAAGCAATATATTCGATACCTCATCCAGAAACGTACCCTCTCGAAACCTGGCGAGCAATTTACACCGCGATGCAAAGCGCCTCTCTTGCAGAGTCTGCCACTTGAGTTTATTAAACATCTCCGTAACGCTATCACGTTTACCAAATAACCCTGTGACGAAACGCGCCGCTCTTCTTTGGATCTTCTCTATCTCCTCCGTCAAACCGATCTGGTACGGATCCCACACTGATGAGCAATACTCAAGTATAGGTCGAACGAGAGTTTTGTAAGCCACCTCCTTTGTTGATGGACTACATTTTCTAAGCACTCTCCCAATGAATCTCAACCTGGTACCCGCCTTACCAACAATTAATTTTATATGATCATTCCACTTCAAATCGTTCCGCATGCATACTCCCAGATATTTTACGGAAGTAACTGCTACCAGTGTTTGTTCCGCTATCATATAATCATACAATAATGGATCCTTCTTTCTATGTATTCGCAATACATTACATTTGTCTATGTTAAGGGGCAGTTGCCACTCCCTGCACCAAGTGCCTATCCGCTGCAGATCTTCCTGCATTTCGCTACAATTTTCTAATGCTGCAACTTCTCTGTATACTACAGCATCATCCGCGAAAAGCCGCATGGAACTTCCGACACTATCTACTAGGTCATTTATATATATTGTGAAAAGCAATGGTCCCATAACACTCCCCTGTGGCATGCCAGAGGTTACTTTAACGTCTGTAGACGTCTCTCCATTGATAACAACATGCTGTGTTCTGTTTGCTAAAAACTCTTCAATCCAGCCACAGCTGGTCTGATATTCCGTAGGCTCTTACTTTGTTTATCAGGCGACAGTGCGGAACTGTATCGAACGCCTTCCGGAAGTCAAGAAAAATAGCATCTACCTGGGAGCCTGTATCTAATATTTTATGGGTCTCATGAACAAATAAAGCGAGTTGGGTCTCACACGATCAATGTTTCCGGAATCCATGTTGATTCCTACATAGTAGATTCTGGGTTTCCAAAAACGACATGATACTCGAGCAAAATACATGTTCTAAAATTCTACAACAGATCGACGTCAGAGATATAGGTCTATAGTTTTGCGCAACTGCTCGACGACCCTTCTTGAAGACTGGGACTACTTGTGCTCTTTTCCAATCATTTGGAACCCTCCGTTCCTCTAGAGACTTGCGGTACACGGCTGTTAGAAGGGGGGCAAGTTCTTTCGCGTACTCTGTGTAGAATGGAATTGGTATCCCGTCAGGTCCAGTGGATTTTCCTCTTTTGAGTGATTCCAGTTGCTTTTCTATTCCTTGGACGCTTATTTCGATGTCAGCCATTTTTTCGTTTGTGCGAGGATTTAGAGAAGGAATTGCAGTGCGGTCTTCCTCTGTGAAACAGCTTTGGAAAAAGGTGTTTAGTATTTCAGCTTTACGCGTGTCATCCTCTGTTTCAATGCCATCATCATCCCGGAGTGTCTGGATATGCTGTTTCGAGCCACTTACTGATTTAACGTGAGACCAGAACTTCCTAGGATTTTCTGTCAAGTCGGTACATAGAGTTTTACTTTCGAATTCACTGAACGCTTCACGCATAGCCCTCCTTACGCTAACTTTGACATCGTTTAGCTTCTGTTTGTCTGAGAGGTTTTGGCTGCGTTTAAACTTGGAGTGAAGCTCTCTTCGCTTTCGCAGTAGTTTCCTAACTTTGTTGTTGTACCACGGTGGGTTTTTCCCGTCCCTCACAGTTTTACTCGGCACGTACCTGTCTAAAACGCATTTTACGATTGCCTTGAACTTTTTCCATAAACACTCAACATTGTCAGTGTTGGAACAGAAATTTTCGTTTTGATCTGTTAGGTAGTCTGAAATCTGCCTTCTATTACTCTTGCTAAACAGATAAACCTTCCTCCCTTTTTTTATATTCCTATTAACTTCCATATTCAGGGATGCTGCAACGGCCTTATGATCACTGATTCCCTGTTCTGCACTTAAAGAGTGCTATCCGTACAAAATCCATCGGCATCATGAACCGTTACCTGGCGATTTAGTGAAGCGGAGGGCATTTGCAGTGTGGGCGTTTCAAAAGATGGCGATTGGTTGAGTAACGTGTTGTGGACCGACAAAGCTCATTTCACGCTCCGAGGGTCTGTCAACGCCCACAACTGCAGAATTTGGGCTGCCGAAAATTCTAGAACTGTCGTGGAAACTCCATTGTACGATGAGAAAGTCACGGTATGGGTTGGAATTACCACATCTACCGTTATCGGGCCTTTTTTCTTCGAGGAAATGCGTGATTCTGGTTTTGTAACTGCTACCGTGCCGGGTGAGAGGTAAGCCGATATGTTACAGAATCGCATCATCCGCAGCGTCGTATGGTGATGATCGTGTGCTCAGCAGCCACTTTCATCATGCTTGGTCTCCCAAGTCCCCAGACCTCAGTCTGTGCAATTATTGGCTTTGGGGTTACCTGAAGTCGCAAGTGTATCGTGATCGACTGACACCTCTAGGGATGCTGAAAGACAACATCCGACACCAATGCCTCACCATAACTCCAGACATGCTTTACAGTGCTGTACACAATGTTATTCATCGACTACAGCTATTGTTGAGGAATGATGGTGGACATATTGAGCATTTCCTGTAAAGAACATCATCTTTGCTTTGTCTTACTTTTTTATGCTAATTATTGCTATTCTGATCAGATGAAGCGCCATCTGTCGGACATTTTTTGAACTTTTGTATTTTTTTGGTTCTAATAAAATCACATGTCATTCCAAGCATGTGTGTCAATTTGTACCTCTCTATCTACATTATTCCGTGATTTATTCAATTTTCAAATTTATACTGACTTTTTGATCACCCAGTACATCCAGTTCCCATACATTCTTAGCAATTGCAAAGCACTGCCAGGTTTGCTATTAGTTAATATGAGCAAACACTCAGGACAGTAGTTTCAGTACAGGGAGATGAAATCCTTCATTTCAATCAATGGTGATCATTTTTATATTGTCTTTTCAACAAATCCTACTCCTGTGCTGCACCAAGACATCAACTACAGTCGTTTACACCAACATTACTTAAGCAATTTAAATACACAAGGATACACATTGGGACTATATGAACTTACCCACCACCATACTTTTCAGCTAAAGTAACTGGGTGCACATTGTGGGCCAGAAACTCAGGGACGCTTCAATAATGCTATGAAAGTGGGAATGTCCCAATTAGTCATAAGAAGATTGCTGTTCAAGCTGTAAACTAATGTAAACCATTTTAGGTCTATGTACTTATAAAAAAAATTGGAGACCTTACTTTTGGGATTACCCTTGTACATTAGGCATCATCATTATTACATGCTGTTTAGAAAGTTATGAACCTCTTCTTTCACCTCGTCGTCGCAGCTGAATCACTTTCTGGTCAAATGTTCTTTTAACCTAGGGAACAGGTCAGTGGGCGCCAAGTCAGGACTATATTTTATTTAGCGTATGGCTAATACAGACATATCATGATATTACATATACATATGTACATATTGACACACAAGAAACTTAAGTATGTCTTTACAACTGAATATCCAGTCCTTCAATCCAGCGCACTGCATCTGGAGTTGCTAGCAGGAAGTCCTCTTTGGCGCCGTGATAGGCTCGAATCCTGCATTCACTGACAATGTGGTGAACAGTCTGGTATGGAGCCCCGCAGTCACAAGCTGGATCAGGCAGCTTGTTCCACTTAAAGAGAGCATCCCTGCATCGCCCATGGCTGGTACGGATTCTGTTGAGAGTAGACCACGTCTTGCATGGTAAGTCGAATCCACTTGGAAGTTTAGCACCTGAGAAGATGTTATGCAGGTGCACATCTGTCATTGCTTCCCACCGACCTTTCCATTCTTCAAGAGCTTTGAAATTCTTAGCAACCATGTCAGCAGCATCGCACAGAGTTGGATGACGTGATTTCAGTCTCTTGCGATTTAAAAGTGGCAGGTCGCTATGCACGGGTAGGTTAGAATTCCTGGAGATCTTGTGGAATTCTCTCATCAGGGCAGTACATCTGCGTAGATCAGGAGGCATTATACCGGTTAACAGTGGAAGCCAATAAACTGGAGTAGATCTGATTGTGCCAGATATTATGCGCATTGTCGTATTCAGCTGGGTATCAACAAGCCTTGTATGATGACTATTCATCCAAACAGGTGCACAATACTCAGCACTTGAGTATACCAAGCCCAGAGCTGAAGTTCGCAGGGTGGTTGCTGAAGATCCCCAGGTAGTTCCGCATAGCTTATGGAGGATGTTGTTTCGAGTCCTCAGCTTTTGAGCTAAGTTAAGAAGGTGTTGTTTGAAGCATAGTGTTCGATCCAGGATGACACCAAGATATTTTGGGTTCCAGTTGTGATGAAGAATTCTGCCTCTGAAACTTACCTCCAGTTTTACGTTCGCCAACTGGTTATTTAGATGGAAGCAACACACTTCTGTTTTACCCACACTGGGTTGGAGTCTCCAGATTTTGAAGTAATTGTCTAATGCAGACAGGTCATTGGCTAAAATCTCTTCTGTTGTCTTCATTTCCTGGTGTTTGACGGCTAGAGCCAGGTCATCGGCATAGCAGTATTTTCTGGACGAAGTGTCAGGTAGATCAGATAGATATAGGTTGAACAGTAAGGGTGAGAGAACTGATCCTTGAGGCAATCCGTTGTTCAGCTTCCTCTCCTTACTTATGTTGCTTCCAGTGATTACCTGGAACTTCCGATCACTTAGCATGCTGTTAATCAGTCGAGCCATTGTTCTGCAGGGTATGATGCGGAGAAATTTGTAGATAAGGCCTTCCCTCCACACAGTGTCGAAGGCGGCAGTTAGATCAACAAATGCCACTGATGTTTTCTGCTTCATTTGGTATCCTGACTCTATGAAGGATGTGAGAGACAATACTTGGTCGCAGCAGCTACGCCCTGGTCTGAAGCCTGCCTGATCAACTGGAACGTTCTCTAAGATAGCGCTACTTATTCTGTTATATATTAGCCTTTCAAAAAGCTTGTAGCAGCAGCTGAGTAGGGAAATGGGGCGATAGTTTTCTACCCTGTTGCTGGGTTTGCCAGGTTTCAGAACAGATATTATCTTCACCTTTTTAAACTCAGATGGAAGTTGACCAGTCAGCAGGATGTCAGTGAAGAATTTTGCCAGCCACTTCTTAGCTTTTCCTCCCATATGGATCAGGAATTCTGGGTGGATACCATCGAATCCAGGTGCCTTAAGAGGTTTGAGGTCCTTCAGTCCAGAGTCAATGTCTGAAACTGTGAAGGGGTGGGTATACTCAGATGAGGGAGATGCCTTCTTTTTAAGGTCACGAAGCTGTCGTCTGATATGTCTTGTATGTTTCTTGTCAGGAGGTACTCTTGAGGTGGTAATGATGTGGGAAGCAATTTGGTCTGGTGTTACTTCCGAATTTTTTCTGCATGCTGGTGCACTTCCTCCCAGTTTTCTCAGAAGACTCCATGCTTTCCTGCTCGAGTGGGTAATGTCCATAGTTTTGACTGTTTCTGCCCATTTCTGCCTCCGAGACATGTCCAAGCTGGACAATAGTTCCGTAGCTATCTCTGGGTCACCACTTTGCTGGAAGTATTGGTACAGTGTTTCACTTTCCTCATTCCATCCTGGAACATATTCTTTTCGGTATCCTCTTGGCATACACTTTTTAGCTGTTGCTGTTACTGCACCAATGAAGCGTTGATAGTTATTATGTGATGGAGGTATCCATCGAATGGTCTTATCCAGTTCCGTTGAAAACTTCATCCAGTCGGCTTTCTGGAAATTCCATCGAGCATGCGGAGTTGATCGTATGACAGGAACAGTGCAGCCAATTTGTATTATTACAGGTCTGTGTTGGCTGTGAGGAAAGGCATCTATCACTTTCCTTGTGGTGTTGATGGGAAAGCCAGTTTCGTTGCAGCTAACAAAGCATAAGTCAGGATTTGAATCCTTGTCCCAAGCAGCTGACCTGAAAGTGCCTTGATCTTTGGCATCAAACACTAGATTAAGATTATTCTCTTCGATCCATTCTGCAAGCATGCTCCCATTTTCATCATTTTGAGAGTACTTCCAAAGTTCATGATGACTATTGAAGTCTCCTATGTAAATTGCAGGATGTTCTGCTGTGTGTAGGACAAAATCAGGCCATGTTGTTTTGGGTGGTTTGTAAACATTTGTAATAGTAATGCCGTGCAATTGTATGGCAACTGTATGTATATCTGCCTCCACACTTACAGAAATCAGCGAAGCTTCGTTTATGTTGTTACGGACATACGTAGCAATTCCATACACCTCGTGGTAAGTTACACCAAGTGCAGAATATCCAGGAATTCGACCTCGGCTTTGGAATATTTCTTCGCTGGAAACACGAGTTTCTTGAATGGCGACGACATCGATATTGTTGTCCAGCAAAAATTTTGACAGATAGTCACACTTTGCCCTGCTAATGCTTTCGATATTCAGTTGAAGGAGTCTGATAGTTGGTCCAATGTTTCTTGTTAATGAGCTCTGAAAAGAACTGTTTCTGCTATTTAGTTGATATGTCATTGCCAGGAGATCCTATGGATAGTCTGGCTGCCTGTAATCACTGTTGCTCAATTAGCACCACCCAGGAGGCACGTGTAGGGTATTTTAAGGATAAACCTACGGACGTGAGCAATGCTACCTCCCAGTCAGGACTATAGGGTGGGTGGGTGATTATGTTCCATCGAAACTGTTGCAGGAGAGCAATCTTAAGAAAATCATTCAATTCATTCATTCCACTCAACGATGAAAAACAAACGTTTTATGAAAGACTTTTACAATGGCCTATTGCAGATGCATGTAATAATGATGATGCCTAATGTACAGGGGTAATCCCAAAAGTAAGGTCTCCTATTTTTTTTTATAAGTACATAGACCTGTTTATTTCTAAAATGGTTTACATCAGTTTACAGCTTGAACATTTAGCTATTTTTCGACATAATCACCATTTCTGTCGATGCATTTTTGTAGACACTGTGGCAGTTTTTGTATGTCCATGTCATACCAGCTCGCCACCATGCTGTTTAGAAAGTTATGAACCTCTTCTTTCACCTCGTCGTCGCAGCTGAATCACTTTCTGGCCAAATGTTCTTTTAACCTAGGGAACAGGTCAGTGGGCGCCAAGTCAGGACTATAGGGTGGGTGGGTGATTATGTTCCATCGAAACTGTTGCAGGAGAGCAACGGTTTGCCGAGCGATGTGTGGACTAGTGTTGTTATGGAGAATGTGTACACCCTCGCTCAACATTCCTCTTCTCCAGTTCGGAAATGACCGTTTGAGTTTTTTCAGAGTCTCACAGTACCTGTCAGCATTAATTGTGGTCCCAGCGATTCAGCTCCGATGACGAGGTGAAAGAAGAGGTTCCTAACTTTCTGAACAGCATGGCGGCAAGCTGGTACGACATGGGCACACAAAAACTGCCACAGTGTCCACAAAAATGCATCGACGGAAATGGTGATTACCGGTATGTCGAAAAATAGCTAAATGTTCAAGCTGTAAACTAATGTAAACCATTGTAGAAATAAACAGGTCTATGCACTTAGAAAAAATAGGGGACCTTACTTTTGGGATTACCCTCGTATGTAACATTATACCAAGTTATGTTTAAGAAGTTATACATTGGAAAAGTAATGACATAATAAAACATGCCAAGTTTTTTTTGTCATATGAGCTCACACAAAATTGAAAGGCAGTAATTCCAATACAGTCATGTCTGGGCCTAACCATGTTAAAATACATTTTCCATTGGACAGGTGTAATTGCAGGTGTTAACACTCTTTGACTCTTCCTGTCCCACTTGGGAAAAGTACATGTAAACTACAAAAATGTAAAACTCAGACACCTTTTATCAATTTACCAAAAACCCACAACACGTAATTAGTTCCTTTCATGACTCACCAATTTTTATTTATTTACTTATCTTACAGCTCGAAACATGTATTTAACATGCATGGGCAATGTTACAATAATTACATTTAGATTATTGATACACAATATAAATAGATTACATGCTATTAAATAAAAGATCATTTAAGTATATTTAACATAGCATTCCTGAGGTCAAAGCATGTCAGCACTATACTGTATGGGCACTTTAACTCATTTTTTAAAATTCTACCAGAAAGCTGTTTCAGGTTGTTTGGCAGAGAATTATAAAATATTGCTCCCTTAATATTAATTACTCTTTTACATTTCTTCCAGATTAGCAAGATCCAGATGATCAAGTTGTGGTAAATTTAGCTCCTAAAACTCCTTCAATAATGATCCTACATCTGCATTCAAAATGCAGTACATATTGTGGAAGCTATAACTTTATTACATACCATTCTACATGATGTTGAACCAATAAATGTGGTGAGGTTGCATTTTTCCAGGATGTGTACCAAAATATACCAGAAACAACACAAAGCAAGTAACAGAAAGTTTTTAATTTTGCTGAAAACAAAATCCCATACAAAGAATCTAAAGTACACTCCTTATAAAGGTGTTATACATACTTCCTTATAGTACCAATTATCCTCCCATTTATGGTGTGACATTAAACAGTTATTGTCATTTCTCGTGCTCTACAATACTTGAATAGCACTGATCAAAATTTCAGACATTTTAACTTGAAACATAAACCGTAAACCATGTTTACATCACACAAAACTATCAAACCAACTGATCAAGTCCACTTTGTCACATCACTCGTCACATGACGTCCCACATGTGTGCCGTCACATAGGACAATTCAAGCACTGGCACTGTCTGATGTTTTAGTACAGTCGTTGCACCATGTTCACAATAGTTCATTCACAAAGGGCAATGCCTAAGCAGCAGTACTCACTGGCTGCTGGTTTGCCTCTCATGTATTCAAATTACATGCAAATATTTTTGTGTGTTACCTTGTATGGCAAAAATATATGCTCCAAGCGAAGTCTCTTGGTGCCCCCTTTAACCTCAGTTTTCTAGGCCTGGCTCTGCATGTAAGCAAAGCCCTATGTGTGCAGGTGTAAATGCAGGACGTTTGAGACAATTTTTCCACACAAGTGACATAGCATTTGCAATGTCACTGGACAGAGGTCTGAGGTATAAAGAAATATCTACCCTGATGACTTAACTATCTCCACTGTTCTCATATTGGTTTCAACATCCTCTTTGGCATTCTGACCAAAATGTCAGGTCGAGGCACTTCAGTAGAACAGTTTAAGGTAATTACTAACATATAACTGCTGAACAGCTGTGCTGTGCCTTTTAGTGCACCTGAAGGCATATTTTCAGCAATAGATGTACCATTCTGTTGCTCTAGTCGCCTTCCCTCAAACCATTGAAGAGTTCATGATGACTTATGTGATGGTGATAAATTCCTGGTCGTCTATCCTAGTCCTTAACATACAACAGGGCACCCATCCAGGTGAGTCCTCAAGAAATCTGACAGGAACTCCTACAGTTCAATAGTAACTTTTGACACTGACCAACCTGAGGAGATTGATGTCGCTTTATTGGTACAAGCAATAATCTTCGATTTTAGACACAGCAGATATTATTATCTGCATTTAATCTGATCTTATCCATCAGAAACTAGTCGCATGGTGCAACCATGTAATTACCCCAGCTATTAAATATAACAGAAGAACTCTCC
This sequence comes from Schistocerca americana, assembly GCF_021461395.2. NCBI lineage: Eukaryota > Metazoa > Arthropoda > Insecta > Orthoptera > Acrididae > Schistocerca > Schistocerca americana. The sequence goes on from NC_060121.1 coordinate 869,209,808, forward strand.
ACTATGCCTGAAACCCCCTGGATTTGAGCAGCCTCAAGCAATTTAGACTACCCTGGATCACACCTGAACAGATCATGGAGGATGTGCATACTCTCTCCACGTTGTTGTTGTGGTCTTCAGTCCTGAGACTGATTTGATGCAGCTCTCCATGCTACTCTATCCTCTGCTAGCTTCTTCATCTCCCAGTACCTACTGCCACCTACATCCTTCTGAATCTGCTTAATGTATTCATCTCTCGGTCTCCCTCTACGATTTTTACCTTCCACGCTGCCCTCCAATGCTAAATTTATGATCGCCTGATGCCTCAGAACATGTCCTACCAACCGGTCCCTTCTTCTTGTCAAGTTGTGCCACAAACTCCTCTTCTCCCCAATTCTATTCAATACCTTCTCATTAGTTATGTGATTTACCCATCTGATCTTCAGCATTCTTCTGTAGCAGCACATTTCTAAAGCTTCTATTCTCTTCTTGTCCAGACTACTTATTGTCCATGTTTCACTTCCATACATGGCTACACACCATACAAATACTTTCAGAAACGACTTCCTGACACTTAAATCTATATTCGATGTCAACAAATTTCTCTTCTTCAGAAACGCTTTCCTTGCCATTGTCAGTCTACATTTTATATCCTCTCTACTTCGGCCATCATCAGTTATTTTGCTCCCGAAATAGCAAAACCCCTTTACTTCTTTAAGTGTCTCATTTCCTAATCTAATTCCCTCAGCATCACCCGACTTAATTCGATTACATTCCATTATCCTCGTTTTGATTTTGTTGATGTTCATCTTATATCCCCCATCAAGACACTGTCCATTCCGTTCAACTGCTCTTCCAAGTCCTTAGCTGTCTCTGACAGAATTACAATGTCATCGGCGAACCTCAAAGTTTTTATTTCTTCTCCATGGATTTTAATACCTGTTCCGAATTTTTCTTTTGTTTCCTTTACTGCTTGCTCAATATACAGATTGAATAACATCGGGGAGAGGCTACAACCCTGTCTCACTCCCTTCCGAACCACTGCTTCCCTTTCGTGCCCCTCGACTCTTATAACTGCCATCTGGTTTCTGTACAAATTGTAAATAGTCTTTCGCTACCTATATCTTACCCCAGCCACCTTCAGAATTTGAAAGAGAATATTCCAGTCAAAATTGTCAAAAGCTCTCTAAGTCTATAAATGCTAGAAATGTAGGTTTGCCTTTCCTTAATCTTTCTTCTAAGATGAGGTATAAGGTCAGTATTGCCTCACGTGTTCCAACATTTCTATGGAATCCAAACTGATCTTCCCCGAGGTCGACTTCTACCAGTTTTTCCATTCGACTGTAAAGAATTCCCGTTAGTATTTTGCAGCTGTGACTTATTAAACTGATAGTTCGGTAATTTTCACATCTGTCAACACCTGTTTTTTTGGGATTGGAATTACTATATTCTTCTTGAAGTCTGAGGGTATTTTGCCTGTCTCATACATCTTGCTCACCAGTTGGTAGAGTTTTGTCGGACTGGCTCTCCCAAGGCCGTCAGTAGTTCTAATGGTATGTTGTCTACTCCCGGGGCCTTGATTCGACTCAGGTCTTTCAGTGCTCTGTCAAACTCTTCACGCAGTATCGTATCTCCCATTTCATCTTCATCTACCTCCTCTTCCATTTCCATAATATTGTCCTCAAGTACATCGCCCTTGTATAGACCCTCTATACACTCCTTCCACCTTTCTGCTTTCCCTTCTTTGCTTACAACTGGGTTTCCGTCTGAGCTCTTGATATTCATACAAGTGGCTCTCTTTTCTCCAAAGGTTTCTTTAATTTTCCTGTAGGCAGTATCTATCTTGCCCCTAGTGAGGTAAGACTCTACATCCTTACATCTGTCCACTAGCCATCCCTGCTTAGCAATTTTGCACTTCCTGTCGATCTCATTTTTGAGACGTTTGTATTCCGTTTTGCCTGCTTCTTTTACTGCATTTTTTTATTTCCTGTTTTCATCAATTACATTCAATATTTCTTCTGTTACCCAAGGATTCCTATTAGCCCTCGTCTTTTTCCCTACTTGATATTCTGCTACCTTCAATATTTCATATCTCAAAGCTACCCATTCTTCTTCTGCTGTATTTCTTTCCCCATTCTTGTCAATCGTTCCCTAATGCTCTCCCTGAAGCTCTCTACAACCTCTGGTTCTTTCAGTTTATCCAGGCCTGATCTCCTCAAATTCCCACCTTTTTGCCGTTTCTTCAGTTTTAATCTACACTTCATAACTAATAGATTGTGGTCAGAGTCCATATCTCCCCTGGAAATGTCTTACAATTTAAAACCTGGTTCCTAAATCTCTGTCTTACCATTATATAATCTATCTGATATCTTCTAGTATCTCCAGGATTCTTCCATGTGTACAACCTTCTATCATGATTCTTGAATCATGTTCTGTGCAAAATTCTACCAGACGGCTTCCTCTTTCATTTCTTTCTCCCAATCCATATTCACCTACTATGTTTCCTTCTCTCCCTTTTCCTACTCTCGAATTCCAGTCACCCATGACTATTAAATTTTCATCTCCTTTCACTACCTGTATAATTTCTTTTATCTCATCATACATTTCATCAATTTCTTCATCATCTGCAGAGCTAGTTGGCATATAGACTTGTACTACTGTAGTAAGCATGGGCTTCGTGTCTATCTTGGCCACAATAATGTGTTCACTATGCTGTTTGTAGTAGCTTACCCATACTCCTATTTTTTATTCATTATTAAACCTACTCCTGCATTACCCCTATTTGATTTTGTATTTATAACCCTGTATTCACCTGACCAAAAGTCTTGTTCCTCCTGCCACCGAACTTCACTAATTCCCACTATATCTAACTTTAACCTATCCATTTCCCTTTTAAATTTTCTAACCTACCTGCCCGATTATGGGATCTGACATTCCACACTCCGATTCATAGAACGCCAGTTTTCTTTCTCCTGATAACAATGTTGTCTTGAGTAGTCCCCGCCTGGAGATCCGAATGGGGGACTATTTTACCTCCGGAATATTTTACCCAAGAGGACGCCATCATCATTTAACCATACAGTAAAGCTGCATGCCCCCGGGAAAAATGACAGCTGTAGTTTCCCCTTGCTTTCAGCCGTTCGGAGTACCAGCACAGCAAAGCCGTTTTGGTTAGTGTTACAAGGCCAGATCAGTCAATCATCCAGACTGTTGCCCCTGCAACTACTGAAAAGGCTGCTGCCCCTCTTCAGGAACCACATCTTTTTCTGGCCTCTCAACAGATACCCCTCCGTTGTGGTTGCACCTGCGGTATGGCTATCTGTATCGCTGAGGCATGCAAGCCTCCCCACCAACGGCAAGGTCCATGGTTCATGGGGGGGAGGGGGGGGGCGCTTGTAACTCTCTCAACAAGTGCAGGAAATCTTGATCACCATTTTGTGACTGTGGTGCTGAACAACTGACAGCTGCTCGTGTTGCACCAACATGTCCTGCATGTGCCTAAAAGCATCCTTTCAAAGATTTCCTGATGGTGATGAGTGGAATGAATAACTTTGATATTCACCCATAACTATTGTTGTTTGTATTACGGGTCTTTTGTGTTGGAGAACTCTTGTTGAAGTTTTGATATATACACACCTCAAAAAAATTTTTGCATCACCTCAGTTCTGAGACTTCCGGAACCTGTACAGAAAATTGGTATATAGATCAACACAATCATCATTTCTGCCCTTTTTATTGCTCATGAAAACCACATATTGCATGTTGTATCACCATACAGTGAGATCTTCAGAGATGATGGTCCAGATTGCTGTACACACCAGGACCTCTAATACCCAGTAGAACATCCTCTTGCATTGATGCTTGCCTTTATTCGTTGTGGCATACTATCCACAAATTCATCAAGGCAATGTTGGTCCAGATTGTCCCACTCCTCAATGGCGGTTCCACGTAGATCCCTCAAAGGGGTTGGTGGGTCACGTCATCCATAAACAGCCTTTTTCAATCTATCCCGGGCATGTTTGATAGGATTCATGTCTGGAGAACATGCTGGCCACTCTAGATGAGTGATGTCGTTGTCCTGAAGGAAATCATTCAAAAGATGTGCATGATGAAGGCGCGAATTGTCATCCATGAAGACAAATGCCTCATCAATATGCTGCCGATATGGTTGCACTATCGGTCAGAGGATGGCATTCACGTATCATACAGCCATTAGTCACCTTCCATGTCCACCAGCAGCATACGTCGGCCCCACATAATGCCACCCCAAAACAGCAGGGAACCTCCACCTTGGTGCACTCGCTGGACAAGGTGTCTAAGGCATTCAGCCTGACTGGGTTGCCTCCAAGCATGTCTCTGATGATTGCCTGGTTGAAGGCATATGCGACACACATCGGTAAAGAGAACATGATGCCAATCCTGAGCGGTCCATTCAGCATGTTGTTGGGCCCATCTGTACTGCGCTGCCTGGTGTCATGGTTACAAAGGTGGACCTCACCGTGGATGTCAGGAGTGAAGTTTCGCATCATACAGCCTATTGCGCACAGTTTGAGTCATAAAACGACATCCTGTGGCTGCACGACAAGCATTATTCAACATGGTGGCGTTGCTGTCAGGGTTCCTCCGAGCCATAATCTGCAAATAGTGGTCATCCACTGCAGTAGTAGCCCTAGGGCAGCCTGAGTGAGGCATGTCATCGACAGTTCCTGTCTCTCTGTATCTCCTCCATGTCCAAACATCACTTTGCACTCCTGGACACTTCCCTTGTTGAGAGCCCTTCCTGTCACAAAGTAACAATGTGGACATGATCGACTGCGTAGGCATGGTTGAACTACAGACAGATACGAGGCATGTACCTCCTTCCTGCTGGAATGACTGGAACTGATTGGCTGTTGGACCCCCTCCGTCTAATAGGCGGTGCTCTTGCTTGGTTATTTTCACCTTTGGGCAGGTTTCGTGACATCTCTGAACAGTCAAAGGGACTGTGTCTGTGACACAATATCCACAGTCAATGTCTATCTTCAGGAGTTCTGGGAACTGGGGTGAGCTAAACTTTTTTTGATGTGTGTAGTAGCTTAGTAATCTTTGTATGTGTATTGCTATTTTTATGATTTCAAAACTCAAATATGTCTGACCACAAATAAATAAATCCTACTGTTCATCCAGAAACACTCCATTAATAATTTAATCACCTTTAATATGATGCAGGTGTGGGACTTACATGATTAAGCACCAGAAAAAAAGGTATTGGCAGAAATTTGTAGTTCCCTCTTCTCACTTGTAGACCGGACCACGCCATCAAGCATTTACAGGTGATACATATGATAATTACCACTGGAATTTATCTAGACGGCACCTTATAAACTGGTTTGGCTACAATGACTGAACCCTGTGCTGTGTTTAGCACTATGGCAACACCCAAACTATATTTTAGGTTGGCCATACTCCCTATCATCATTGCTTTTGGTCTCTCTGATAGAGAGAAGGTTGTATCTGTGCAAGTGGAGAGTGGAAATAGGACAGCGAAGACGGAGTTGGAAACAGGACTGCAAGTAAGCAGGGAGTTGTCGCAGACTGTGAAGGAATGCCCAGCATGGACAGACAGGGTCTTTATGTGGCTGTGTATAACGGAGGGGACCGGCATCTGTCACACACAAGACTGTTGTCGTGTATGCTTGGCACAAATAACTGTGCACTTATGGACTGTGAATAAGCTGGATGTACAAAAATTGTGCATTGGGACTGTGCTGGACGCTCAGTTCCTTCATGGGTGTTTCACCATTCCTGATGTTCCATTCTTATGGAATAGTGTTACTTGTTCACAAAACTGTTCATATACCTTTTATGTGCTAAGTGAGCTGTAGAGATTCAACACTTTTGTGTACACGCTTTATTACAATAATTTGCCCAATTTAAACTATTCTGTGGCATCCGCTTCTATGTGAGGTGTTATAGAAATTTCATTCAAATGTGTACAGTCTATGCTTGCCTATTTCTTAGCCCGTAACATGCTTGTTCAGAGCATATGTATCAGTGAAACTTGGTACTGCTTGTCTGGCCTGTTTCCAGTACACTATGAGATATTGTATTCTGTGTGCCATATGAAGGAACTCTAAGGTTGATGATATAAATAGTGCATGTAACGGCAGAGTGCCCCAAACCTAAGCAAGCTACATGAAAGAGGAAGGAACTGTTACTTATATATTCACTAGAGAATCCTATAACATCTCATTTTGAATATTTTTCTTTAAGTTAAGTGAAGTCTGAAGAGCTCTGTTTAACTTATTGTTATCCTTGTAATGTTTCAGCTGGGAGTGCAATCTTGCATTCCCATGCCCCAGGTAATTTAAGTAAATTTTAATTTCTGTAGACCTGTTAGGTTCCAAGGTAAGTAACTCTTTGGTTTAGTTTTTTGAGCAGTAATGAAAGTTTGGCTACTTCTGGATTCCTGCACTGAATAATTATTATGGTTCAGCTTCATTAACTTGCTATTTGTTTGATTTGTGTGAATTTTAAAACAAATTGTGGTAAAGAGCACAGGTTGTAAACTGTTAAAACTGTGAGATTATTAATAAATGTGCATTGTGTTAATGTAGTTGTGACTCAATCAATCATTTCCACCATTTCTTATCCTGTGGCTCCTGTAAATGTTACAACATCTTGCACAAAATTTTGCTAATCAGCTTATCTGAAAATTACTCACTCACACACTCTTTGTGCATGGGGAGTATCAACCTGTCCTTTAAATAGAGCATCCCCCAGATGGCACTCACAAATCAGCTGCCAAAGAGGGCACTGTCAACTGGAGACTACGCTGCTTCCGTATAGTAGTGGCAGAATTGGAAATCTTTGGAGCAAGACAGATAAGACAACTCACTGCAGACACAGACAGTTCCGATCCTTCTGTTCAGTTTAGTGCCTGCAGCCCGCTCAGCCAGTTGCTGCAATTACACTATGGAGCACACTTCCATTTTGAGGACGACATTCAAACTTAGAAATTTCTATTTACAGAGAAATAGAACACTCAAACGAGTGTTTGCATAATTACTTTCAGTCATAACGACGATATCACAGACTGCCAAGAGACAGCAAAGTTATTTAGATTTTATTGTATCTAGTGCCATTCACCAAAATGTCACCCAGAAGTCGAGCAAAGTTTTGTAACATACTGTTAATTAATGTTATTTGTTATTTCTTATCACGTTGCCACATTTCTGTTCTTGTGCCACACTGTCAAGTATACTTAGAAATTTCAAACAGTGTGCAAAGTACCCCACATTTTAATTAGCTGTAGCAGGGAACAAGTTTCCTACTGTCATGGATGTTTGGGCTAGTAACATTCAACTTTAACAACCCAACATGTAAAAAGATTTTCATCGCACAAAATCTCTGCTATATTACTTTGCAGAGTACTGTTTTACTTTCACTTCTAAACATCCCAAACTGACTTTCTCCCCTGGTTTTAAAAAGAAATTATTCAAAATCTGTTATACATATAATGTCTTTTATAATTCTCCCGTTCTCATTAGCAGAAATAATATCTTCGAAGTCTTCTTTCCATGTCCCTCTTTTAATGATATTCCATGTTGATTTGCTTTTGGTGCCTGATCTGTCAATTACAGACATGATGTGCACACTTTTGCATTATTTTACAACTTTTCTTAATATGTTACAGCTGTCAGCAAACAATCTGAACCTATTTGATAAACCAGTATTTATATCAAGAACATTGGTGATGATGCTATGCTTCCTTGGTACACAACAAATGTTAATTGTGTTACTTTTACATTTTCACCGTCAGATATGATGTACTGAATTTTATCAATCAAAAATTCTTCAAGACAGACACATATTTTAGAAGGTACTTCATATCATTATGTTGTTATCAGTCAATAGTGTTGTAGTGTAAAATGCCTTTTAGAAATTAGGCAGACAGTGCTACTTATTTTTCTGTGCAGATAATTTAGGAGTAAGGGGGGAAACTCACTGAACAGCAGGAGCATCGAGTCGTTGAAAGGCACATACAAAAGATAAATAAGATTTGCTACATTTCAGAATCAATCCTTTCTTGGGCTAGAAGACACACACACACACACACACACACACACACACACACACACACATACACATTTTTGCGTGTCCAAACACACACACTTGCAGGTCGATTAGGGTGGGATGGAGGTTGTGTCGGGTGGGGTGGGAAGAAGGAGAAAGAGGCCAGGAAGGTAGCTTGGGGATTGGTAGCTAGCAGCTCAGTGAGAGGCAGTAGGTATTCTGGCTTGGAATGAGGGAGGCTCGGGTGGCAGGTGAACGGGCTAGGTATGTGATACCAGAGCCGGTAGAGAGAGGTGACATGAATGTGGAAGGGGTGATACGATGGAGGAAGGGGAAGCTGTTGGGAGGAATGTGGAGAGACAGGAAGATTACAAGAGTGAAAGATGTGTTGTGAGTACAAATCCTATCTGCACATTTCAGAAAAGTTGATGGTGGAGGGAAAGATACAGATTGTCCAGGTTGTGAAGTGAGCCATTGAAATCAAACATGCTGTGCTCAGCAGCATGTTGCGCCACTTGGTAGTCAACTTTGTTTTTGGCCACAATTTGACAGTGGCCATTCATACTGGCGGACAGCTGGTTGGTTTCCATGTGACATAAAAAGCTGTGCAGCCAAATTGGTATATCACATGGCTGCTTTCACAGGAGGGTCGGCCTCTGACTGCATAGGATAAGTCTGTGACCCGACTGGAGTAGGAAATGGTGTGTGTGTGGACTGGGCAGCTCTTGCACCTTGGCATACACACGGATATGAGCCCTATGGCATGGGATTGGGAGTGGGAATGGCATGGGGATGGAATATGATGTTGTGTAGGCAATGGTATACCAATTTAGGAGGGGTGGGAAGAATTTTGGATATGATGTCCCTCATTTCAGGGTTGCTTCATAACCCAGCCCATCTGGATCCTTCCCTCCACCACCAGCTTTTTTTAACTATGAAGATGGGAGCTATCCTTGCAAAACATCCTTTGCTCCTGTTATCCTCCTAGCTTCAATCTCCATTAACCCACTTCCCCCACACCCTCCATGCAACAGTTTCTCTGTCTCTGTCCCATCATCCTCTCCTAATTTAGATCTCACATCAACTTCATTGTGTGCCACACTTGCATCACATACCTAGTCCGTACATTTTCCACCCCTCCCTCCTGCATTCGTAGCCAGCAAACCAGCTGCCTCCCACTGAACTGCCAGCTACCCACCCTGAACGCTCCTTCCTGCCTCCCATGTCTCACTCCCTCTACCTGCCCCATCACACCTAACCCACTGCTGAACTACCGTCACAGCATTGTGCATTCCAGCTGACACATGCATATGTGTGTGTACTTTAACTCAAGAAAGGAATTATTCTGAAAGCTGGAAAGTTTTCTCTCTCTTTTGTGTGCACCTTTTGAGGATTCCAGACTTCTGCTATTTGTTGATGCTGCTCATCACACAATTGGTGTTTCATGAAACCATGATGAATCTTGGAAGAAGCTCTTTTCCTATTAGGGATGTCAATATGTCCAAGCTTAAAGTATTTTCTGTGCAAAAGACAGACATTAGTGATATAGCTCTGAGCTCTTCACATATGTTATTTTACCATCCATACAAATCAGAGTAGTCTACACTTTTCCATGGATATGGGACTCAATATTGCCAGAGACCTTATTGGGATTTTCTTGAGACAATATGACTAAATCACTACCATTGATTTCAGGTGTTTTTCAATTAGTGAAAGGGGGCTGTTGATTTATATATTACCCATTTGTAAGTTTGTGTTTTACCTCCTTCATGAATTAGACAGCACGTTAATTCTCTTGCCTAAATCTAACATTTTAGTTAATAATTACCTTGCTTATGATTGTGTCTTTTTTCTGACTTTATATTAATGCCATTAGTTCAGATAACAAAGTGTATGGCAACTATCAACAGCCACACTGTTGGTAGCCTCCCATTCTTCGAGATAGCTTCTTTGACTAACTTAGTTGGTGGCCATATTGCTTCCATGTATGTGCTTTCTGTCATTCTGTTCCATGTTATATGTAATAAAAATGCGCTAAGTGTGGATTCATCCCACTCCCCACAGATGTAATGCGTGAATATCCAAAATGGTGACATCGTTTTTTGGTTGATTTTGTTATTTCACTTTTCTGTGTCATTTCTCTTTGTGAGCCATCAGCATAAACAGTTACAAACAATGGACCAATTTAACACTAATATTCCAGTGACACGGTTCGCACCAGATATAATCCTTGTGACACAACTGTGTTCCTCTGAGCAGGTGTAGCCACAAAATCATCTGGTATTGCCATCGAACATGCCAGTGCATGAACTTAACCTTTGTGAGGCAGTGCCATCATGGCACGAATGCCACACAGTGTTGCTGACTCCTGACACCACTCGCTACTTTCTCTGGCAACTACGGATCTACATTCACTTCACCTCAAGGACTTGAATTTCCACTGTTCTATAGAGTGCTCAGACCATTTGCAATTGAATTGTGTTTTCGAATGGCTTTTGGCATTGTATCTGCATGGATCACCCCCCCCCCCCCCCTGGTCCCCCTTTCTGCGCCTGTCGTGCTGTGTGTCTCTTGTGGATACTGTTTTCAATACCATTATGCTATGCTTACTGAGACGATATCCTCATCTCTTCCAACTCCACTGAGGAGCAGGAACGACACTTATACCAGCTGTTTAAAGTTCTTTTGGATGACAGTGTAGATATCAACCATGACAAGTCACAACTTTGACACCATAGCATACCTTCCTTGACCACATGGTCATCCCTGACAGAGTCAGTCTGATGTTGGACCACGTTACTTTCATTAATGAACTGCCTCTACCTGAAACATATCATGATCAGATAATTCCTTGGCATGGTGAACTTTTTTCGGCGTCATAATCCTCATGCTGCTTCTCTTCAGGCTTCCCTGAAAGATGTCCTCTTGGGTAAAACTCTCCCGCATATGCAAGTTACAATAGTCAGAGAGCATGACACATCCATTCAGTGACTTCAAGACAGCTTTTACGTATGCCAACACTCCCATGCACCCAATCATGTAGGCTCGCAACTCCATCACTATGGACATGAGTGAATCTTTGATCGGCACTGTTCTGCAATACTATGTTGGTGAGACCTCACAGCTATTTCATTTCTTTTCCAAAGAATTTTGTTTCTCACAGTTCAAATGGTTGGTATTTGATAGAGAACTGTTAGCTATCTATGAGGCTGTCCATTACTTCTGTGAGGACATATAGAGGTGAAAGGTCAAAGTCAGCTTTTACCAACCACTGGCTACTCGGAGGTGACATCCGACTATCTGTCCCATGTGCACTCTTATTTCCTCCCCTCTCGACATAAATGATCTGACTCTCTTGCAGGTGCAGGACCCCGACATCCATGACTTATTATATGAGACCTCTTCATCTTTGATCATTGAACCATGTCATCTTCCCGGATCTAATTTACTGGTAGATGTGTGACATCTACATGTACACCCTGTTTGGTTGTCCCTGTGTCTCTTCATTTTAAGGTTTTTTTTCAGCCTTACATGAGTTTGCACACCCCAGTATCTTGACTACCACTTGCCTGTTAACTGAGCATTTTGTCTGGCTTTTAATCCAAAGAGACTGTCACACTTAGGCTCAATTGTGTTTACCCTGCCAGTGCAGTCAAGTTAGCTGTTATGGCTGAACTTTTCTAGGGCATTTCGAGATCACAAAAAGCAGGTTCTGCCATATCCATCTCAATCTCATCGGTCCTCAGCTCCCCCCCTCCCGTCTGGTAGATTTAAGTTCTTTCTCTCAATGATTGACCATTTTACCATGCCAGCAGATGGGTGGAAGAAGTAACTAAGTAACTCTTATGAAGACTTTGGCTGATTCAGTTGAATTAGCCTTCATCAATACCTGGCTCTCTTGTTTCGGCTATTCTTCCTCCATCACAACTGATCAGGGCAGACAGCAGGCAGTTCAAGTCTTTTCTCTTTTCCAAGTTGTGTACTTTCTGCAGTGCCAACAAATTTCGCATCACAGCTCAAGGTAACGGGTTGGTCGAGCATTGGCACCACAACCTCGAAAGCTGCCCTGATGTGCCATGCCTGGTCCTGGGCCAAAGCACTACCTTGGATATTACTTGGTGTCCACACTGCTTTCAAAGCTGACCTCAACTTCTCATGCCTCCACTCCAGGCCTCACAAATTCTTACACAAAGACCTCCACCAGCTTGAGTTTGTTATGCTCCGTGGTGACTGTTTGCACGGCCTTGCAGCCCCGTACTTGGGACCACTCAGAGAATGCTCCTCTGGACTGACAATACTATGGACATTTATCTGCAAACTGAATACCAAACTGTTTCATTCAACGCGGTTAACCACCCTCACCCACCACCCCAAGGGAACTTCTCACAACTGCCAACTCCTCAGAATGCCTAGGACTGCAGCCCCCCACAGTTTCCTACAACCACCCCACCCTCCCATCCCCTCTGCTTGTGCCAACTACTATAAGTGCCACAAGTGAAGTGAAGTGTTTCCTTATCTGGTGTCTTCTAGTAAGTCACCACCCACCACCCCTTCCAGCATAGTCACTTACTCGTTCAACATTTTGCCATACTGCTTAGAGGATCTCTCCCTCCAGCTGCACAATGCTTTACACACCCCTGTGCTCTCTTGATGTCCTGACCACCTGCTGTGTCACCCAACGCTGTTCCTACCAGCTTCCCACTGTTGCCAATGATGACAAAACCTCCATGTCCATTAACCAGCAACCCTCTCTGGCTCGGGATCAGCTGATTCCCTTGTCCTGTGCAGGTTACCAAGTTCACTTCTCACACTGGCTACAAGACTATATCATCTCCTCCATCAGTATCGAGCCATTACTCTCCACAAGAAATGGTCCAGCAGTGCCTCCCCCTGGGGCCAGGCACAGTGTGACTGGTCACGTTGCTGTACTGAGTTCTTACCGACTGTTTTCTCATACTGTTGCCCAATTCATCTACCATGCTCACTCTCCCCTGTGTTCTGCACCACCAGGGAAATGGGGGATGGGTTCTGTGGTGACTGTCGACAGCTACACCATTGACAGCCATCCATTCTTCGAGCTAGATTCTTTGACTAACTTAATCAGTGACCATATTGCTTATTTGTATGTGCTGCCTGTTACTCTGTTCCATGTTATGCATGATAAAATTGTATTTCCCCCGCAAGCGTAGATTCATTCTACTCTCCACTGGGTGTCATGCGTACAATACCGACAAATGCACTCATTGTTCCAGAAACATTTATGTAATTCCTAGAGAAATAAACTTTGGCACTGTACCTGATAATACTGAGAATCAAGTTGTAAGAGGTGTAACTCCTGATTTTATAGCTGAAAAAGTCTGTAGTTAAAATGGTAGTAAATAACTGCAAAACTGGGCAGTCTTCTCATGCACAAAGAGTTTTACTTGTTCACAGACTACAATGTGACACAATCCTCCTGAGGAAAAAGGGTTTGATTCTAGTTGACACTGCTTGACTAGTTCAAGGTACAAAAGATGGGGCACCACTTCAAACAAGTACAAAACATAAGCTCACAAGAAATTAATTTATTTACATCTTTTAGGATTGAAAAATTGAGTAAATATAAATGTATACTTTGACTAATGACTAATTTGAATTTAAGAAATTGAAAAACAAGTAGCACAGTGCTCTCCTAGCTTCCTGTTGACAGGATCCTTGTAATAAAACAAAATAAAAGATAGCTACTAAAATTATCTTGAAAATGTAACAATGATCACAATTCTGAAAATACTCCTTTTGGTAAAGTTAAAAAAAAACATGCCTAATGACAAGTCTCAAGCCTAATTCAACTGAAAGCACATTTTCTCACAAGACAGAAGAATAATTTAAGAGAATGAAAAATGTCATGTCATGTTATCCATATTTTTCTCCACTTTTCGTCTTGTTTTCAGAGTACTTCACTCCTTGCTGTTCAAAATTCTGTTTTGCAATGTGAACTTAGTGAACTCTTGAGGTGTAGGTCTCACTTCCAATTCCATCACTGTTAAACTTTCAGCACTTCTGTTTTTTTCCTTCTTCTGGAAAAGAGACCTTGGCTTTGAGTGTGCTATTACCATTTCATCCATGCTTAAATATTTAAATAGAATCTGAAGTTTATTTTTAATGTTAATTAAGCTCTTATGATCAACAGCCATGGAAAGAGTTACACATTTTAAATATATGATTCTTCCGATAATACATTGCAGTTTCAGAAAAATTTCATCTGTATCATGCCATTGCAGATAAACTGCCTTTAAAATAAGTTATTGTACCAAAGAAATAGACATCATTTATGTCTATCTTGGGTCTTTTTGTTTTTCAGTCTTTGTTTCAGAAGGACCCTTCGAATAACATCAACAGTAAAATCTGCATCTGCTTTGGTAATACACATTGGTGGCTGCATGCGCAGAACCTGAAAATAACCACATGAACCAATTAATAATAATCTACTTGAATTCATTATACATATCCAGGAACATGTCCAAAATGTCCAGTGTGATATACTGTGGAGGTGGGGGGAGGGGAGTCAAAGGGGAAGGGGGGAGAGGCACAGGGAAAGGTGGAGAAGCGGAGGAGAAAGGGGGGAGATGCAGAGGAGAAGGCCAACAGAGGCATAGGGAAAGGGGAAGGGGAAGAGGGAGAGCCTGATGAAAACAAAATAATTAGAGATGGAGCACAAACACAGAAATAAACAAGGCAAGGGAAGGATTGCCCCTTGTAATATGTTTGACATCTTCACAAATATATATATACACTATGGGAAAATATGGGTAGTATGGACAAGAACCAGGTGAAAACAATGAGAATGAAGGACCCAGAGAGAAGTGCTCACATTAAAAAGCACATAAGGTAGGAATGCTGTCCTTCTTCTTTACTGTTTGAAGCGGAACAAGCACTGTATTGTGCAAGTGATACAGAGGCGAACAAGTGTGCCAGGACATACCCCAGTTCACTGCTAGAAGTGCCATGTCACCTTAACGCGTATGTGTGTAGTGCACAAGTATTGCACCATAATTAATTATAAAATTTAAAGTCAAAATTTTATATTAAAACTTTGTCAACATATATTTTATTGTAATAATGTTCTAAATATCAAGTCTTAATGTAATTAAATGATAGTTTTTGTAAAAATGCAGTGTTAAGAAAAAAATAAGTTGCACTAAATAATAAAGCTAGAAAGCCAGAATTTGGTCAGAAAGTGCCTATGGAGGTAAGAAATAAGTGGTGCAAGTTTCAAAGTAGAAGAATGAAAATTACAACAAGAATCCACGTTTTAAGAAAAATTAAGGGTGCTAAATATTGGACTTAGAAATGTAAAAATTTGTTTTATGCTTCATTTCATCCTAAAAATAATAACTAAGAGACCGCATTAAGCTACCTCTTATAGTTTTTGAGTAATTTAATGAAAACCAAATTTGTAACTGAAATATATCCATTTGTAGTAGATTAAGTACCCATAATTTTAATGACAGAAAATTTTGGTTTCAACATATGATAAAACCTACTAAATAACAGAGCTATACCAAATTTTAGAACTGTAATAGTAATAGTAATAACATCCAATACAATTTCTAGTAAAGATATAGTTCAGAGGTAACGATCTACCGTTAGTTCCACTGTAAAAATTCTAGAAGGCAAAGTTTTTATCCAGGCGAGCTGAAACTTTTTCTGTGCTTTTAACCAACCTACCAGAATACACACAAAAATTAAGAAGTTTCTAAATTAATTCATAACTTTGCTATTAAAGATTATATGTGTCTGAGAAAGCGGTCGTTCAGAGTCTGCTCAGTGTGCATAAGACGGTTAACAGATGTTCTCAGCTGTCCGCTGTGGCACATATATAAATACAGCCCGAGAGGCAGGAAGAACAGGTTCACTTCCCACTCAGCCACTGTAACATCCATGTCTGTCAAATGTTGGATTGCGCTCTGCCTCAGATGATGTACACCATCCTGGATCGCTTAGATTTCGCTAAAGTAACTGTTAGTGTGCCATCTGTACTAATTAAATTGTGTCTCATATTACAATGGACCAACTATGGTTTGATTTGGATGTGCGGCCTAAAACTTTTCTCTCCTCTTGAATTCAAGTCTCAAATTTCAGGTGCGGCTTAGATTCAGGAATTTTTTTTTTCCTTTATTTCGAGTCTCATTTTTCAGGTGCGGCTTAGATTCGAGTAAATACGGTATGTCTATTTTGTCACTGTCTGCTAGATAAAAGAAAATAGGCCTTTCTAATATTGCAGGAATTGTAACACACACCAAATACGCGAAACTCTTTTGGTAACAATCTTCTCATCACTAATTCCGTATCTATTCCTACTATTGTCAAAACTCATTCTCCAGTTAACTCTACTAACCATACCAAAATCACCTATTTAATTATCCAGCAATTACTACAATGCGCTACTTCCACAATATAACTTAAGCCGCTGCTAGCAGGGGACTTTACAACTTGCCCTTTCTAGTTTAGCAATCTGACCAAAAATTTTCTGTCAAAATTTCATTTCCTTGGATGCACCAAGAAGATAATATGTAATCTTTCTTACCTGTTATTCCTGTTAGTCACTTATTTTCACTCTGGTAGTCAGAATCTATGGACTTTGCTAGTAATTAAAACAATGCTGATCATTCGCATACTCAATCAATCACATAAACAAACAGCAATTAGCATTCACCCATTTGGCTTTATTCCGATCAACTCTTATAGCCCCCTCCCCTTTTGTCTGCAGGAAAGTTTATTTCTAGATGCAACGAGGATTCCCCTGGCAGAGACATCACTTACACTATGCACACATTCAAAAATCAACTTATGATTCATTCAGAAATCAACTTAGAATGCGTTCAAAAATTTTCAAGACCCAACAGGGATGTATTTCAAAATCATTTGAATAATCGATAGACCAACATGCGCTAGATGCTAGGTGCTTGGTGACACAAGGTTTTCTTCCTTAAGGAATATGAATTCCCCCCCCTCAAAATTTCCGCCTGGTTCAGATACCACAGTTTGCTGCTTACACAGTCAACAGCGACGTTTCTGTAGCCAGAAGCAGGTGAAGGTACTACTCACACGTGACTCAAATGTGCATGCGCATGAGCTGACTCGTAACTTCTTAAATGGATCTAATGCAAACAGTTGTGATGTCACGCACATCGGAGGTAATTTGTTGTTACGAAGCATTACATAGTCTTCCTAAAACCTTTCACACATTTTGCTGTTGGCAGACGCTTGTATGAGCTCTGTGGGTTTTTGTTTTTTTTTTTTTAATATGGCGCATTTCCTTTGCAATTTACGTTGTTTTTTTCTCTCATTCATGTTTTGTTGCTGCAGTATTAATCTGTGGTAGTGGGATGCAGTAATATCCTTTGTTAGAGTATCGGTTCTTACCAGTCAAAATTACAAAAAATTAACTGAAAACTAAAACAATGAAAAATTCCCGGAATTCTAAAAAATTATTGGGTTTTTCCTGGTTTTCTCCTGGGTGAAAAAATTCCCATGTCTTTCCCGGATCTCCCAGTTGTCCCGGGTCGTATACACCCTGTGAATATAGTGACTTTCAAAGTGTAGTATGTGAAATACTTTACTCAATATATGTATGAACTAGAGCTTTATTCCTTCATTTATAGTCACAGTTCTGATCCCCCTAAGTAGAAGGAGAATAGAAACATTTCTTTCGGTGGGCTGGACCAGAATGTGGCCGTGCAGACTGGAAACTAAGGTCAGTATGTTCTCCATCGCTTTCCGGCTGACCACAATAATACTTGCCAGGCTTGTGTCAGGAAGACGGCGAACCACCAACAACAATCATTGTCAAATTAAACCTGCCACCCACATGTTCAACCTGAATACTGAAAAAACAATGAAAGAATAAAAGAGTGTGAGAAGTGAGATTAAAATTTAAGACAAAAGAATAACAATGATAACATTCATTGATGACATTACTATTCTCTGAAAAGAAAAGGAAAATTTGCAGGAATGAAAAGTCTAATGACTGCAAAATATGGATCAAGAGTAAATCAAATAAAGACTGACCTTTGCTGAGCAGCAGAAACGAGATTAGTGAGAAACTTAAAATTAAAACTGGTGACCACACTGTAGATAAAGTGAATGAATTCTCCTGCTTTGGAAGCAAAATAATATACGTCGAACAAAGGAAAGAGGGCATATGAAGCAGATTAACAAATGAATAGAGAGAATCCTCACCAAAAAAATTATTCTAATCTCAAACATAGGCCTGATTTGAAAAAGAAACTTCTGAGGATGTATGCCTGGCATGGAGCACTGTGTGGAAGTGAAGACTGTGGGAAAACCAGAAAAGAACATCAAAGTGTTTGAGATGCAGGGTTATGGATGGATGCTTCAAATTAAGTGGTTGATGAGGTTCTCTTCAGAATTGTTGAGGAAAAGAATATGTGGAAAACACATAAGTAGAAGAAGGGACAGGATCATAGGACATGTGCTAAAACATAAGGGAATAACTCCCATGGTATTAGACAGAGAGAGAGGTCGCAAAAATTGTATGAGAAGACATGGCTTGGATTATAACCCAACAAATAACTGACTATGCTGGGTATAAGTTTTGCCGTGAGACGAAGAGGTTGATAAAGGAAAGGAAATAATGGTGTGCCACTTCAGTCAGAAGACTGATAATCTCCCCTCCCTTCAACAAAAGAAGTTGCTTGCATTCACATGTCTGAAAACTAATTTCTAACCTGTAAGCCAGTGTGATTTCAAGTGCACAATCCTTTACAAGACGCTACTTGGGTGCCGTTTCCCACCCTATTTTGAAGCTTTGTAGCAAATGTACAACATGGACACCATGTGGTATTATTGGTGATCTGAAATGGAATGATTTCAGGATATTGCTGCCTGAAGGGAACTAAAAGCTTAAAACTGATTCCTCACTTAAAGAAAATACCTGCCATTATTCCCAATGAGATGAGAGTTATTGCCCAAATATTCTGCACAAAACAAAAGTTGCTGAGTCTTTGCTAGCCTTCCCAGTCACCTGTCTTATCATCAGTTAAATATTATTGGATATTGTTATTTGGAAAGTGATCTATCAACAGTCACTACTAATGAGCAGTAGATTCAGATCAATTCAGCCTTAATAAAAATAGTTCCTCAGTTACACCAAACTGCTCTGATTCAGAGACAAAGTACTGATTTTGTGCTGGCAATATGGTTCTGTTGCTAGTTTACTGATATGACATGTAGCCACATATTATGTGAATCTTGCACTTTTTTAGCAAAGTCTTCACAGTGATATAATTATCACATATGAGCATACATAAAAAGTTCAGAATCACGATATTGCTTGAAGGAAGTATATTTGCATCAGGAGAAAGGTGTTCCTACTTAATGCCACACTGCAATTCCATAGAGTTGTCATATAAGAGAGATTGCGAGAGAATGTTATGAGATACCAAAAACACCTCCTAAACATAAGTTACTATGCACGTCTGCAAATCAACTCATTCTCTCATGGATGCAATTTCAGAAACATGGGTATCAACTACTCATAAAATGATGTTACTGATCTCCCTGTTGCATCCACACACCGTCCTTTAGGCATCTATCACATTAGAGTATTTAGTGATTTCATACAAGAATTAAAATTATATCTTTGAGTAAGAAATCACTAAATTAATTTCAAAAATCGAGGAAATCATTTAACCATATGGAAGGACAGCAATTAGTATAATAATTTTCATAAAATGAAAGAAGCATGTTGACACTATCATCTCACTTAGATAGTGTCATGTTATGCGTTCTTCACAGTAATGGTTGTTCTTACCTCTATTCTCATTCTTTCTTTAACTCCTCTTCCTTGTCCCCTGTTTTTCATATGTGTCACCAATAACGTTCTTGTTTTACCATACTAGAAAGCTCATTGAGGATATGAACTACACGTAGTAATCTCTCTAATACATACGTGGTAAATTTGCTTCAAGTGATGTAGCTATAATTGTATTGAGTTACTTACATTTCCACAAAGTCCACCTCTCCCCAACAGTACTCCCATGTCTTTACAGTCCTCCCATATTTCCATGAATTGTTTTGCCGAGATCGGAGTTTTCTTGTCCTTGTCTGCCACCATTTCAATACCAACCATTAATCCCTTGCCTCGCACATCTCCAATACATTCAAATTCATCTCTCAGTAATGCAAGCTGTTTTATTAAGTGAGTGCCAACCTCCAGACAGTTTCTTTGTGCCTGTTCATCTTCTATAACCTGAAATATCAATAACCAATGTACAGAACCATAAGATTATTAATTTCTTCAAGTATTTATATTATATTGTAGAAATTAACAAAATTGAGGTAGTAGGAGTAATCCACTTAATTACAGGCCCATATGATTAACGTCGATATGCAGCAGGATTCTGGAACGTGTATTATGTTCGAACATTATGAATTACCTCAAAGAGAATGGTCTATGGACACACAGTCAACAAGAGTTTAGAAAACATCATTCTTGTGAAACACAACTAGCTCTTTATTTGCATTAAGTGTTGATAGCTAGTGACAAGGGATTTCAGGTCATTTCCATATTTCTGGATTTCCAGAAGGCTTTTGACACTGTACCACACAAGCGGCTTATAGTGAAATTGCGTGCTTATGGAATATCGTCTCAGTTATGTGACTGGATTTGCTACTTCCTGTCAGAGAGGTCACAGTTGGTAGTAATTGATGGAAAGTCACTGAGTAAAACATAAGTGATTTATGGCATTCCCCAAGGTAGTGTTATAGGCCCTTTGCTGTTCCTTATCTATATAAATAATGTGGTTGGCAATCTGAGCACCTGCCTTAGGTTGTTTGCAGATGATGCTGTTGTTTATCAACTAATAAAGTCATCAGAAGATCAAAACAAACTGGCAAGCGATTTATAAAAGATATCTGAATGATGCGAAAATTGGCAGTTGATCCTAAATAACAAAAAGTGTGAGGTCATCCACGTAAGTGCTAAAAGGAATCCGTTAAACTTAAGTTAAACAATAAATCAGTCAAACATTAAGGCCGTAAATTCAATTAAATACCTAGGAATTACAATTACGAACAACTTAAATTGGAAGGAACACACAGAAAAGTTGTGGGGAAGGCTAACCAAAGAAAAAAATAAAAAAACACAAAAAAAGTAGTTATATTAACTTAAGTATGTTGTTAAATTAACCTAATTATGTCATGTATTGGAAAATTCGACTCGTTCCACATTCATTCGTATTCATAATCCATGGAACTAGTATTAATCTAATCTAATCTAATCTAATCTGTCAGGACACTTAGAAAATGTAACAGATCTGTTAAGGATACTGCCTACACTATGCTTGTCCATCCTATTTTAAAATACTCCCACACAGTGTGGGATCCTTACCAGATAGGACTGATGGAGTACATCAGAAAAGTTCATAGAAGGGCAGCATGTTTTGTATTATCATGAAACATGGGAGAGAGTGTCAGTGAAATGATACAGGATTTGGACTGGACATCATTAAAAGAAAGGTGTTTTTCGTTGTGACGGAATCTTCTCACAACGATAAAATAAGGGAAATCAGAGTTCATACGAAAAGATATAGTTGTTCGTTCTTTCCACACACTATAGGAGATTGGAATAATAGAGAATTGTGAATGTGGTTTGATGAACCCTCTGCCAGGCACGTAAATGTGTTTTGCAGGGTATCCATGTAGATGTAGATGTAATTATGACAGTCAAAGAAATTGGGCAAAGAATGCGTCTTTTTCTGGTAGAATATCCTACAGTAAAGAAAGGCACTTGATTAATTTTGACCTGATAAGAAAGTTAGTAAGAAGAACAAATAAATGCACCACAGAATAAACAATGTAGGGAATCATCAAATAAAAAACAAGAGACTTCATGTCTCTCTGAAGAATGGGAAATAGCAAAATTATCAGCATAGTAAAACTTAAATCAAATTCATACTAAAAAAACACCCTGAGCCAATTTTATGTTGTCTCATGGAAGCTATTGACTGTGCAGACAATATTAAGTCACTGGAAAATGTTTGTGGAAGAATGGTGTCAACAAAATGCATCTTACATAGTTGACTACACAAATCCAAGTACAGTGCTACAGCCAAAAATAAGGGGCATCAACAGCAACCCCAGCAGTATATGGTCCAACTGCTTTTTTCAGTTTACATTAATGAGCTTTGAACATAAATATATTATCATGTAAAGAGCACAATTTTTGCCAGTGATAAAAGTATCACTCATCCAAAACTCTAATTCCATCAACAGGCTGCTGCTAAAACGGTAACAAAATAAGATGCACATGCAAAGTGAGTAGTCAAATGAAAACTTTAAAAGTGGTACTAAAAAAATCAACATTTATTCTGTAAGCTGGCAGTTCTGTTACCGATGATATAAGGAATGCCTTACAGGTAGCAACATACTACAGACAAGCAAAACATGGCTGCAATATCAATTCAAAACGCCTGCCCTGCATGTGACATGCACCAAGAAAGAACAGCATTCTGTCATACATTTTCTGAGTGGCGAAGGAATGAAACCTACTGAAATCTATTGGTGATGAAGATAAAGTATGGTGATGCATGTCTTATCACTGTAGCAAGTGTATGAGTGGAGTAGAAAGTTCAAAACTGGTGACTCCTGTGACAGATTCTCAGTCCCCAGAGTCTACTGCAGCAGTTTAAACCAATGGGATGCAAAATTGCTGTGTGCCAATGGATGAAATAACCACAGATCTGAACATTAGTCATGGCTCAACACATCACATCATTCATGAAGTGCTTAAGTTGTGCAGAGTGCTGGCAGGATGGGTGCCAGAGTAGCATTGGTGACCTGCACTTTTAATACTGTGCCACATTAGAAGCCATATTCACCATACCTCACAGCAAGTGATTATCAAATGTTTGGACCACTCAAAGAGGTGATGGGAGGAAAGAAATTTCATTCCAATGAAGTAGTGCAGCAGGTGGCGCATGAGTGGCTGCGCAGGCAACTAAAAGAATTTCTTTCCAGAGGCATCTGTGCACTTCCTATGCAATGGAGGAAGTGCGTTGAACAACAGGGAGATTACACTGAAAAATTACACACTTGTGTTCCACTTCTTAAAAGAAATATTAAGGTTTTCATTTGACTCCCCTCCTCATAGTTTAGGTCTGAATCTTTTGCAAACAAATATTATGCAATATCTGCCAATTACAAAACACACAAGAATAATGAAACCTTTCAGAATCCAACAGTGAGCCATTAGGGTTATTGCGGGGAGCAGAGCAAGAAAAAACTGGAACACATTAGACCAAAAGGAAACTTTCACATTGTACCACATAATAAGAGTTAATGTCACAAAAAGTTGAGCTACGTGAGCATAAATGTGTTCAACAAATGGCCAAATGATTTAAAATATATACTAAACACAAATTCATTTGAAAGATCTATTAGAGAATATTCACAGTACCACTGATTCTGTTCAGTAAGTGAATATGTGAACTTCAATACACGTAGTACAATCACTACTTTCAGACATTGGGTGCACAGTGGCAATGTGGTGTACTAGAACTAGAACACGTAGTCTCTTGTCCCAGAAACAGAGAGTTAGCGCATGCACTGTAAGCAGAAACTGAGTATGTCATAGTTGAAACAACTGACAAACATCAAGTTAAGCCACAAATCAGGAAAAACCAATACCAAAACGTTTCAGATGATGCAGCAAGTTTGTGGCGATGACACACTGAGGCACAGTGTTGTGTTTATGAGGCACTGAAGTTTTTAACAGGGGGAGAGAGCCTGGAAGATAATGTGTGCACTGATTGGGCACAAACGAATCAAACTGAATCCAAGATGGAACAGATTGCAGTGTTGGTGAACACCAACTGCTACCAAATGCTGACGATGTCCTGACATTTCTCAAGTAGATCACTAGAGACAAAATATGATAGGTTCCTGTACATACAAAACTGAAGTGACAATCCACCACTTGGGAACAACAGGACAGGTCAAAAAGCAAAGGGTACTCCGTGTTATGTGGCATCTTGTGAGACATCCAGGTTCTTTGGGGTGCCTATTCTCCAGGCATCATGTTTAAAACTTAGTACTGTAGTGGCATGTAATGTGCAATATTTGTAATTTGTACAATTGTTGTTGTTGTTGTTGTGGTCTTCAGTCCTGAGACTGGTTTGATGCAGCTCTCCATGCTACTCTATCCTGTGCAAGCTTTTTCATCTCCCAGTACCTACTGCAACCTACATCCTTCTGAATCTGCTTAGTGTATTCATCTCTTGGTCTCCCTCTACGATTTTTACCCTCCACGCTGCCCTCCAATACTAAATTGGTGATCCCTTGATGCCTCAGAACATGTCCTACCAACCGATCCCTTCTTCTGGTCAAGTTGTGCCACAAACTTCTCTTCTCCCCAATCCTATTCAATACTTCCTCATTAGTTATGTGATCTACCCATCTAATCTTCAGCATTCTTCTGTAGCAAATTTGTACAATGTAGGCCTACAAATAACCTTTATTTTCCTTTGCAAACACTAGGTTTTGGTCAATTTCAATATAATTTTGCATAATGATCAATGGGCTAAATAAATAAATCTCCATAGACAATCAATTTAGATTGCTTTCACAAAATGGTCTGTTGCTGAAAAAACAAAGTTAAGCTTCAGGGAAAATGCTGCCTGAAGTAATAAAGCCTTAATGCTACAGACATGGAGTGTGTGTTTAGAAGCTCAACATGCCGCTTAACTCTCTTTAGACTTTTGGTATGTTTCAATTAGCACATATAATTCTGTTTATGTTTACAACAATACTTATTTTCTGCTCAGACATACTGTGATCTCAATAGCTGTATACAACACAGAACACTAATGCTTGTTCCACCAGAAAAGTATTAAGATATTTATTCACTTTAGAATCAAAGTTTTTCATCAGTGTTCTCAGTATTAAAAAAAAAAAAAAAAAAAAAAAAAAAAAAAAAAAAAAAAAAAGGCCACTTATAAATAACTCACACATATTAAAAAATAACCTGCTAATAATCTTACTTGGCTAATTTTTTGTTTAATGATGCGCTTGATGGTAAACTAAGTTTAAAAGTAATTGATATGACTTAAATAAGATTCTCTTTAGCATAAATAAGATTTACCACCTCAAGCAGCATGACAAACACACTTTATTTACTCTGCTATACAATGACATTGAATATAAGATGACTCCCAAAATTTCAAGAGTCTCCTTGAGAAAAGCATTTTTTAACATATTCTGACTAATCAGAATTACAAACTTTTATTCATGCAAGGGATTGGTCTGAAAGGGTGATGTTACATGTATTTTAAATTCATGCCATTTATTGATTGTCTATACTGTGATAACACAAGGAGAAATAACAATAACAAAAAAAGAAATTGTTTACATCAATTTTTATTTTCACTGCCTTTTTAGTTTACTTAGACTGTTGTCTGTGGTATCACTATTTTTAATCATCGTCATCATTATCATGCTAACAGGACAGCTGTGAAACTTATATCTCCATTACCACAAATATATGGCTGTTTCTTCTTTATATGTTGCTATTCCTGTGGTTGTGGTTACTGTGGGACTCGAGAACACAGCTGTTTTTTGGTGGATGCACTGCAGATTTTGCTTCTACACTGACACGAGAATGTTACAGTTTATGTTACTTCCAAACATATCATCTGCCCGCCGCTCTCTCACTGGCTGTGTACAACCAGCAGCTGACACACCCCCAATCGTTCCCATCATACCTCACAGTGAGCATCAACAACACTGCTGCACAAAACATGTTTAAGTACGCCACTGGCACCCACCAAGAATTCTAGCACAAATTTATATTATGGTTGAGTATCTGTCCAATTTTAAAATCAGTTCGATTCAAAGTGCAAATGAATTCAGGAAAACTGCAGTTTAAACATGATTAATGTTCATAAAAAGACAAGGTATGCAGTTTACATTCCTATGGTTGATAGTTGGCTGCACAATGAAATTTCTGCCTGCTCAGCACCCCCCTCCCCACACTCCTTGTAGTTTTCAGCCAAGCTGGGTAATTGTTCACCTCAAACTTTCCATGTAACTGTACTTGAACAACAGTGAATCATGGATAATCTTCACAAAGAGTTTGTCTGTGGTAATTTATTTTCGTGGAACAATTACAGTCAGCTTCATATGATTTATTTCATTTTTTAGTCTTTTCACTCTGGATTAATTTTCGTAATGTCATCATACTGTTCTAAAGCTGATTAAAAGCTGGGAACAATTTTTTGGGGGGTATTCTAATACACATATAGTGACCAAATTTCTCATTTGCAACTCACTTGGCAAATCATTAGCTTCTCACAACGAAAATAAAATATTGACCTAGATACAGAATTAAGTATCGCTCCAGTAATGATGGACGTAGCACCAGCAGCTCAAAAGGTAAAGAGCAACCAAGTCTAATATCAGGTAAGACAAACATACGTCAGAAAACGACGCAAACACGTCTTACAAAGTGGAAATAGTGACGAAACTCCATGAAAAACAAAAACACGAGTGAACAAAAATTTAAGGCAATCATCTTGGGCAATAGCCAAGGCCGCAGTATATTGGAATTTCTAAATGAAGTTGACCACACTGTAAGTTTTGGTTACGTCTATCCCCAAGCAAATGATGTCACCTGCAACAACAGCCAGAATGTACTAAAAACACAAAGAAACAAACTAATGTGCATTTCATCAAAAAAAGTGTTCCTAGTGGACGTACCATTTAGACATGACCTTCCAAACAGGTTGCGTGTAAACACAGATGTAACAAACACAAACTCACAAATCTATAAACTCTGTTCAAAATTCGCAAATGTGACCGTAATTGAAGCTAGCAAATTTCGCAGAGAACACTACACATGACATGGGTTCCACTTGAACAACCTTGGCAGAAGAGAAATCGCAATTCACATATCACAATCTGTAGAGCAAAAAAAAAGGACGAAGCAGTCCTATAATACCTCTTAGATTTAGCGGACAAAACATAACTGTAAAAAACCTTGCACCCAAAGACAAAACCAGTGTAAACCATATAGGTTATGCCAACGAGGGTAGGATGTTTAATCTAGAAAATTTTGCATGGCCAAGCCCCCTACCTCCGCAGAGGCGATAAAAAAGAGCAATCAGAGTCCACATACATACAACTAGTCCATATACGACCAAAATGTGCATTCAGTAACAAACAAGCTTGCAGAAATCGAACTCCTATTCACAACAGACCTACAATATGTAAATGTCATTTGCATTACAGAACATTGGCTGAAACCAGACCAAACTAGTTCAGCTAGCATACTTGGTTACACATTAGCTTCCCAGAAGCCAGAAAGGTGGAGGTGCTGCCATATTTATAAAATATTCCGTAAGCTATAGAAGTTTTGACCAGTTTAACCACTTAAATAAAGAAAATGATTTTGAGGCAGCTGTAATCAAAATTCTTGAAGCAAATATAATCATAACATGTATCTATCATTCTCCAACAGGCAATGTATGGGTCTTCCTAAAAAACCTTGAAATACTCCTAAACAAACTTCACCAAAACAAAAAGGTACTAATTTTATGTGGTGATTTAAATGTTGATTTCCAGTCTACAGGGCGTGTGAAAGGAACTGTACTGAATCTCACTAACTCATTCAGTCTGAATCCTATAGTGACATTCCCCACAAGGTGCAAAAATAACACCAAAAACACACTTGACCAGATATTTGTAAACTGTCCCCACCAGGAAATGAACCTCTGGATACATGCTATAGTGATCACTGTGGCCAAGTCCTATACCTCACAAATGTTCTCCCCTTCGGCTGCAACAACAAATACACAACTAAAGTAAGAAATTACAGCAATGAAAACATGAAAATCTTCAATGATTCCTTAGCAGCAGAAACATGGAACAAAGTATATGAAGCAGATGATACAGTCAACAAAATTGAATCATTCCTAAACACATTTCTATATCACTTCAATATTGCCTTTCCTCTTAAACTCAAACACACCACACCAAAAGAACCCAATAAGAAGCCATGGATAACAACTGGTATAAAGATTTCCTGCAGAAGGAAGAGAGATCTGTTGAAGTATCTAAAAAATAACAACCCCATCCCCATCTCAAGAAAGATATATAAGCAATATGTCAAAATCCTTAAAAAAGTCATAGCACTAGCAAAGTGAATAGCAAATGACAACTACGCGGCAACATCCTCAAACAAAACGAAGGCAGTGTGGAACATCATAAGGAACAAAACAAATCAACAGCCACGTAAACATGAAAACACTATTCTGATCCACAACAACACCAGAGTTACTAATCCACAAGAAATTGCAAATATTTTCAACAATTACTATGAAAATATTGTTAAAAATCTGTTTCAAAGCACCAACAAACCCACACCCAACAGACAAAACAAAATAACAACTCTTGTAGTATCTATTCTATTCTGGGAAACTGCTACTGAAGGAATTGTACTAAGTGCAAAGCACCTCAAGAATAAATTCTCATCTGGAATCTATGACATCCCCGATTTTACCATCAAAAACTGCATAAACAAAATAGCTTTCCCACTCTCAAATGTGTACAACTGATCGTTGATGGCAGGAACATTTCCAAACTGCATAAAAGTGGCTAAAGTCATCCCAAGCTTTAAGAAATGTGAAAAACTCAATGCAGAAAATTAAAGACCCATACCACTGTTGCCTGTGTTTGGTAAACTTTTGGAGAGATTAGTTCACCAAAGACTAACAAATTTTCTTGATAAGAACCAGATACTATCTGATGCCCAGCACTGTTTCAGAGAAAGCAAATCCATGACAACTGCCATATATAAGTATTTACACTCCACCCTAGATGCTCTAGACAAAAAACAAAAAGCAGTTGGGATCTTCCTAGATTTGTCCAAGGCATTTGATGTCATAAACCACAAGATTCTTCTCAACAAACTGGAGTCATATGGAATCTGAGGCACCCCACTAAACTGGTTCAGCTCATACCTGACAAATAGGAAACAAAAAATGTCAATAAAACATAACAATCAAGGACGTATCGAAACATACTACTCTGACTATTGCAATATTACACAAGGTGTGCCCCAAGGCTCAATACTTGGAACAGTGTTCTTCCTTGTGTACATAAACGACCTACCGCTAAACATCAATGCCAGCACTAGTACACTCTTCGCAGATGATATGATCCTTGTAACAAGCAAAAATGAACATGAACTCCAAGAGGCCATAAATGGAAATACAGACGAACTTGGTGTTTGGTTTGAGAAAAACAAGCTGATAGTTAACACAAAGAAAACCACTTACCTAAACTTTCACCTAAGAACAAATAAAATTATGCCTGATATGAAATTACACAGTTCCCAAATATCCTCAAATACAGAAACAAGATTTCTAGGCCTATAATCTAAAATGGCAAACACACATTAATAAAACTAATAGTTAGCTAAACAAAGTGTGCTATGCCCTACGAATCCTCGCATACTGCACAAGCCCAGAAACCGTTCACACAGCCTACTATGTACCATTCCACAGTGTAATGCACTATGGTATTATATTCTGGGGAGATTCTACACATAGCCCAAACATTCTCCTCACCCAAAAGAGAGCTATAAGAACAATGAATAAGGCAAAGCAGAGTGATAGCTGCAGACCTCTCTTCCAAAAGTTGCTCATCCCACCTCTTGGCAGCCTGTATACACTAGAACTATGCAAATTTGTAAAAAGTAATATTACAAAATTTAATAAAAATGTAAATGTCCATGACTATGGTACTTCTACATCTACATCCATACTCTGCAAGCCACCTGACGGTGTGTGGTGGAGGGTACTTTGAGTACCTCTATCGGTTCTCCCTTCTATTCCAGGCTCGTATTGTTCATGGAAAGAAAGATTGTCGGTATGCCTCTGTGTGGGCTCTAATCTCTCTGATTTTATCCTCATGGTCTCTTCACAAGATATACGTAGGAGGGAGCAATATACTGCTTGACTCCTCGGTGAAGGTATGTTCTTGAAACTTCAACAAAAGCCCGTACCGAGCTACTGAGCGTCTCTCCTGCAAAGTCTTCCACTGGAGTTTATCTCTCAGCTCCATAACGCTTTTGCAATTACTAAATGATCCCGTAACGAAGCGCGCTGCTCTCCGTTGGATCTTC
Organism: Schistocerca americana; assembly: GCF_021461395.2. Taxonomy (NCBI): domain Eukaryota; kingdom Metazoa; phylum Arthropoda; class Insecta; order Orthoptera; family Acrididae; genus Schistocerca; species Schistocerca americana. The sequence goes on from NC_060121.1 coordinate 869,240,025, forward strand.
TCTATCTCTTCTATCAACCCTATCTGGTACGGATCCCACACTGGTGAGTAATATTCAAGCAGTGGGTGAACAAGTGTACTGTAACCTACTTCCTTTGTTTTCGGATTGCATTTCCTTAGGATTCTTCCAATGAATCTCAGTCTGGCATCTGCTTTACCGATGATCAACTTTATATGCTACTTCCATTTCAAATCACTCCTAATGCCTACTAACAGATAATTAATGGAATTAACTGCTTCCAGTTGCTGACCTGCTATATTGTAGCTAAATGATAAGGGATCTTTCTTTCTATGTATTCGCAGCACATTACACTTGTCTACGTTGAGATTCAATTGCCATTCCCTGCACCATACGTCAATTCGTTGCAGATCTTCATGCATTTCAGTACAATTTTCCATTGTTACAACCTCTTGATATACCACAGCATCATCTGCAAAAAAGCCTCAGTGAACTTCTGATGTTATCCACGAGGTCATTTATGTATATTGTGAATAGCACTCCCCTGCGGCACACCTGAAATCACTCTTACTTCGAAGACTTCTCTCCATTGGCAGAAAATGAAACTCCATGTTAAAGAAATGTACACCTCTGCCTTTAAAAACTCTCCCTCAACAAAGGCATTAAAATATACAACAGCCCGCCATCAGAAATAAAAAAACAGTAAGAACCTGAAAGTATCCAATACAAAATTAAAATTATTTCTACTTGATCATTGTTTCTACAGTGCAAGAGAATTTTTGCTCCACATGGGTGGAAAAAAAAAATGCAGCAAAGAATTTTCTAAAGAGTAAAACATTAATGCAAGTACGTACAAAAATCTTGCATCTATACCATCTGCTAATAAGCAAATTAAGTGCAGAAAGAATATCCAACCAGTTACTGTTGTGTACATGTGTGAGAGGAATACAGCTCTAAAATCTAAAATACAAATGTGTAACTAAGTATGTAATTTGTGTGTTCATAACTTCTCAGAAAATATGTATGTAAACTCATGTTTGCATAAACTTTTGGCTTATTACTTCATGCCAGCAAATTATCGTATGTCCAACATCAAATGTATGTTTGTGCATCACCATGTGCATGTCATGTACAGTATTGATTCAGAGGACAATAAATAAATAAATAATGGTTTTTGAATAACAAGATTTTTGCCTTTGAATGTTATCTTTACTTAAAATGCAGCATAAATTTATGTATACCGTAGCCATACATGTATGAAAACATTTATTACAAACCTGTTCAAATACAACAAAACTTTGTAAGCTGATAGAATTTAACATTATTTCCTCATTTGTTTCACAAAATAGTTGAGTTTTAAACAGAGAATTAGATTGTTGCAGTGACTAGTTCACAGTTCTCATGTATCCCTTGCACTAGTGCCACAAGTTAAATGACATGATTATTTGAGCAAGGCCAATACTGTCTCTAGCACTTCAGATTATCAGGAAATCTGAAGCCTATTCAAATAAAAATATTGTCTAATATGCCCTATCCTTTGGGGCTGTTCAAAATAAATTTGAACGAAACCTCAACAGCCAAAGTTTCATCTGTAAATGTAAGACAATCCCTATATTAATCAGTTAAAAAATGTAAAAACGAACCTCAGCAACAACAGTTTAATCTGCTAATACAAGACTACCCTGTATTCTTTAAATGACGAATTTGAGAAAAACTTTGTCGTGTAATCAAGAAACACTCATAACGCATGCACTCGTCACCCCCACCCCCCCCACCCCACTCCCCACTGCCCCCCCTCACACACACACACACACACACACACACACACACACACACACACACACACACACACAGAGAGAGAGAGAGAGAGAGAGAGAGAGAGAAAGTTTATCACAAATTATATCAAGAAGGAATTGTGGAGCATTCAGTGAAGTGGAATGAGTGAAGGGAGAAATATGAAACACCCATGTACATGCTGTTGTTGGAGATGAGAATGTGACTCATTCCATATAGAGAGATTGTGTGTGTGTGTGTGTGTGTGTGTATGTGTGTGTGTGTTTGTGTGTAGCGGGAATTAGTGGGTATGGTAAGTACTCGAAGTCAAGGGAGAGACTGGCAAGATGTAGAAAACAAACAGATGAACATTCTGAAAACAATTAAATTCGTGTGTGCTAGACAGAGGTTTATCATAATTGCTCTTCTTAACTTACATTGTGGAATGATTAATATTAATGTAATGGACTGGCTGATCTTGAGCCTGTGAACAAATGTTCAAATTTGTGTGAAATCCTAAGGGACCAAACTGCTGAGGTCATTGGTCCCTATACTTACACTATGTAAACTAACTTATGCTAAGAACAACACACACACCCATGCCCGAGGGAGGACTTGAACCTCCGGCGGGAGGTTCCGCGCAATCTGTGACATGGCACCTCAAACCACACAGCAGCTCCGCGCGGCTCCAGTGAACACCATACTGAAAAAGTGACTACTTATCTTTACAAAATTAATGGAGATGCAGTGTGTCACAATCAATGCCTACAATGGAAACCCAGTAGCTGGCACAACAAGACTACTGACCACTGCGGTGTCACTACTTAGATGCCACTGACCCCACAGACATGCCCTCTGACAGGATTATGCCAGACACTGGCATAAGCTGGCATTCTGTGTGTTATGATGCAAGCAGTAGAGTGCACGCCAGTAGTGTTATCATACCACCGAGCGAGGTGGCGCAGTGGCTAGCACACTGGTCTCACATTCAGGAGCATGATGGTTCAATCCCACGTCCGGCCATTCTGATTTAGGTTTTCCACGATTTCCCTAAATCGCTCCAGGCAAATGCTGGGATGGTTTCTTTGAAAGTGGATGGCCAACTTCCTTCCCCATCCTTCCCTAATCCGATAAGACCGATGACCTCGCTGTCTGGTATCTTCCCCCAAACAACTTAACCTGTTATCATACAACTTAACCTGTTATCATACTGGCTAAAGTGTTATTCAGGGGGTCTCCACTTTCAATATACAGAACTCTGTTATGACTTGAACTGGACTTTGCTTGGGAATACGGACTTAGGGGTAGCTTTCGCTGTTCCTAGTAGTGCCTTAGTACATATATCTCTTGTTGTGAATAAACTCAGTTGTTTGTGTGAGTAGATTGCTTTTTTCAGGGTGTATACATGAACAATAAAAAAAATGTTCAGGTTTTTCCTGGATTTCCCAGTTGAAGATACACTTTTTCCCAGGTGGAAAAACACTATACCCCAGGTGAAAGTACATTTTTTCCATGTTAAAGTGCCAATATACTTTTCACTGGAGCTGTAAAACTTTTCAAATAGGCAAAATCAATGCATATTGAAAAGATCTTGGATGAACAGCAATGTGTATACTGGATATTTCCATATTATAAAAGTATGAATACGAATTTCACCAAATACAAAATACAACACAGTAGCTTCCGAAGCACTAAAATTGACATTATGTTGTGCGATGCATTTTTGTGAGCCAATCATAGCTCATATCACATGATTGCCAGCCGATGATGGCAGATAATCAGAGCAAAGTACACAGTGAGGTAGTCATCCAATAACATCAGCACGTCTCAGTGGCCGAGGTCGCTAACACACGCTTGTACTCAACCTGAGGGTAAGTTGGTTTGAATCCTGATGGTCGAAAAAATTTCAGTGCCATTATTTGGCCAGCACAGGAAGAAGAGGTAATTGTACTCATCACCGTACTTTGTGGAAATATCATTGTTTAAATACCAAACCTCTCCGCAATGTCTCATGGTGAGGGCATGTGACACTGTTTGTGGTGATACGTCAAATGGGGATGTTAAGCTTGGTGGCCCCGTGGTGTTATTTGCGAGCAGGAGGTTATGTGCTGGAACGAGGTTTCAGCATTTCCCATCTCTCCTCCTCCTCCTCCTCATCATCATCCTCATCCTCACCATCATCACCACCACCAACCAACACAAACATTACAGTACATTCCGCATGCACTTGCACAAAAAAGATACGTGTACTATTACAAATATTTGTAATGGATGAACTAAAGCAATAGCAACATCACTGTTAAGCAGCACAAACACACAAATACAAAAAGTTAATGATTTAAATTAACAAACATATGCTATAGCTATAAGGAAAGATAAGGTTTCATATACAATACTGGTCATCAAAAATTTTTTGGAAGCGTGCTGCTTAGATAGTCAAACAGTTACAGACACTATTCACAATAATCGGTAAATCTGTCTGGATATGAATCTAAGTCTGGTACAAACTTTTAGTTGTGTCTACATATTCATTACTTTGTACTTTCAGCATTTAGTGCAGTTTGCATGCAATTGTATCTATATTTTTTCTATTAAGTTTGTTATATGGAATGAAAAGTATTAGTCACACAGGCTCAGTCATAGGTAAATCAGGTGGCAGGCTTCAGTTCGCTGGCATAATATTAGGGAAATGCAGTCAGTCTACAAAAAAGACTGCTTCCAAAAAAACTAATTTTACCCATTCTAGAATATTGCTCACATTCATGGGACCTGTATCAAATAGGACTAACAGGTGAAATGTAGCAGCTTTAGATTTCATACAGAAGTAGATGATACATGACCTTTAATAACTTTCTCATTACACTGTATCTTTTATTATGTTATTGTGAGTTTACATCCGTGCTTATTACTTTCACATTTTTTATTCGTTGCATAACACTATTTGGAAGTCCTGCAAATAAAGCTGGTTATACTATTTCATTTTCAAGATTACAGTAATCTGGAATTTCATGTATACACATTCCTATTCTGTTAATACAATAATTTCTAACTCCAGAAGATGCTAAAAGCCCTGGCACATTGGTTAGACCAATTATCACCTAATATTAACTATTATGGGAAGTACCCTCTGCAATGAACTTCACAGTAATTTGCAGATTATAGATGTAGATTGTGATGTAATCAAACTTAATACACAATATGAACTTTCATTTGTAACTGGAGTAGTTCATAAAACTATGTTTACCAAATTCATGAGTCATGCATTGCTGTTTATATTTTATGTGAGTAGGATGATTTTGAAGTTTTAATCGGAAAATATGTAAATTTATTTTCACTAAGTTTTGTTAATTATATATCAGTTAGTCAAAACAGTGTCTTTGATAGTGATGTAAATCATTTAAACTTCTTTGCCTCAAATGTAATCACTGTTCTTGCTAGGAGGAAGAGTTTTAAGAGAAGGTCAGGTTAGAGTAGTAGTGGAGAAGAGTTCTGTGGAAACATCTGTATGGAGTTACAGTTTCGAAGCTGATAGATATTAATTTTGTAGCTCGTGACCCAATAAACATTTGCAATTCTGGAAGATTTTGATTTCTTTGTACAGAAACTATCCAAGACCATTATATACCCCTGAAAAGAAGATGACAAGGCCAGCAACAGAATCGAACAAATAAGGAAATTAATTTATAACAGTGGACGTGCCTTCTGACTTGAGTCAGTAGACTGTGATTAGTCCTTTCTTGACCAAAAAGAGATATACACAATTGTTCATTGTTACTTGTTGCTGTATTAATTACTGCTCATCCTCAAGAGTGTTGAGCAAGCCATGTTTCGTTGCTCATCACAATGCATCATACAAAGTTATTTCTTACCTTTTGGCCACAACAGGGCTACAATGGAGAAAACAGCACCACTGCATTGTGTTTTACTTAAATTATATCTTTATTTTATCTAAACTTTTTAAATAATCCCCTGCTCCAGGGTGTCCATAGTTAAAGTTTCAATTTCAAAATGCTGTAGAAACATAACCACTGCTCAGAATGATGTCAAATTTGCACACCATATTATTGGTGTGGGGAGAAATGCCATGAGAGAGAAAGAGAGAGAGAGAACCAATAGATGGAACTGCAAGCATTGGAATATGCACACCAACAGAAGTGCAGCACATGGCTGTTCCTCAATTTGCATCTGAGACACTCAACATGACTGTCTCCATGAAGGATCGCACACTACTGGTAAAGCTTTTCTACAAGAACGGTGACTATATGCCAGTAACCCTGCAGAAGTTCTGGACACTCAATGATGTGGAAAAAGGCTGATGTCTGCTAAAGATCTGGAGAAAATGATTACAACAGTCGGAAAGAACAGTTTCTTTTGATGTGCAGTGTAGCAGAGGGAGGAAAGCACTTGATCTAATGTCTGTTTACAACGTGGCCACAGCACTGCAGCAGGGGTTGACTGCTGGTGTATGAACATGCAGTACTTGGGGAATTGCCAGATTGTTGGACATGGCTGTCAAAATGGTGCATAAAATCCTACTAAATGTCCTGCATTGCTGTCCATACAATATCAGCAATCTTCAAGAGTTGCTTTGTGCTGACCTGCCAGCAAGACAAACTTCACTCTTGAGTTTCTTACTCACATGGAAATGGACAATGAATGCCATGAAATATTTTATGGACAGGCAAACTCCATTTACATTTTCAAGGATGTCTCAATATACAGAATTGTGGAATATGGGCAATGGAAATTCCACATGCACATCAATCGGTACTACTTTATTCTGCAAAGGTGACTGTGCTTTGTATGTGGTGGGTTTATTGTGCGGCCGTAATTTTTTTTATTTAGGAGATGAGTCCTGTGGATCCTGTTACCTGTACCATCACTGGTAAATGCTGTGAGTGTCTTCTGCTCACCAGGTGGCAATTTGTTACATATAATGTAAAAATTATATATGCAGGAACCTTTAAACCAATGATTTTTTACAACTTAGTATGACAGTGGTCAGAACTTTATGTCACTTATGTGATTCCTCATACTCTTACAGAGTAGTATGCTTCCTCGTTAAAACACTCTACTGGAACAATCTTAAATGTATTACAGCGAACAGAATGGGTTGCTTTTGGGAGTCTATTGAAAAGTCTGGGGCCTAGATATTTGTGGCTGTTGTGAACCTTAGCTAGCCTATTTTGGGTATATCAATTAATTGTCCAATTCTTGAATTGCAATCATGCACAGACATCTTAAGGTTAAGATTATTTAAATTCTCTTTAACACTGAGCAGGGAACTATACATATAGAGGCTTGGGACTATCATAATACTGAGCTCTTTGAAGTGATCTTTACAAAATTCCCTTGAAGTAAATGCTGCTATACATCTGTTAGCCTTTTTGCCACCTGAATACAGCTTTTAAACTGGGGCAGTTACCCCACAAAGAGATCCATAGGTAAGGTGGGAGTGGAAAAATAGAATTATGCATATACTTGTACGGTTTTGTTTACATTGTTCCTCAGTTTGTAAAGCAGATAAATCACTCGAGAAAATTTCAAGCACAATTTTTCTGTATGACTCGACCAGCTGAGTTCCTGATCTATGTGGAAACCTGATAGTTTGATTAATTTTTGAACTTCATTGGAGATATTTAAATTGAAACAATTTCTTCAGTTTTATTGTTCTTAATTTGTAAATAATTTGCCTGGAACCATGTAGTGCAATGATCCATTGCTATATTTACACTATGTTGCAGCTCCTGCTGATTGTCAACTTGTGTGATCAGTGTTGTATCACTCACATACAATACTGCCTGACACAGCAAGAATGAGGGTAAGATTGTTTATTTATACATTGAACAGGAATTGACCCAGTACTGAGCCCTGTGGAGTGGCTTTTGGCATAGGTAATTAGTCTAACCTTTGATTGTTTATTGTTACCATCTGCTTTCTGTTGCTTGGATATGATACAATAAGGTGAAGAGCGTTCTCTCCAACTTCGTAGTATTGTAGCTTTTTGATAAGTATACTGTGGCAGATCGTGTCAAAAGATTTCCTCAAGTCTAGAAGATTCACTAGGTTGTTTTCTTAGTCTCAAAAGACTCATACATTCTTGTGATGATAGTTTCAATTGCTTTGACAGTGGAAAGATGAGGTCTCATACCATATTGTGAGGAGCTAAGTAGATTATTTTGTTTCAAGTGCTAGTACATCTGTTTGTGCATACAATAATCTATAATTTTTGCTATGATTGGTATGAGTGAGATGGGACGATAATTATCAGGAGATGCTTTATCACCTTTCTTGTGGACAGATGTTACAATAGTAATTTTTAAGCAATCTGGGAAGATTCCTTCATCTAGCATTTGGTAGACGGTTTTGGTTATTGGCAGTAGAATTTCTTTCTTTATTTGTTTTTTGGACTACCCGAAAGTTTACAGAAGGCTTCAGCTTTTGAGTTGCTAAGTTTGGCAATTTCTTTGCTAACCTGTCTGTAGTCTGTAGTCCAGCATAAGTTGTCATGTTGATTACTATCTAGAGCTGGAAGCAGAACTACAGCTTTATTTGCATCTTCAGTGAGATTTTTATTTGAGCCAGAAATGTGCATTTAAATTGTCTGGCTTAATTGGAATGTTGTTGTGTTTATTTTCAGAGCTTATCTATTTTTTGATAACTTTCCATGCTGCTTTACACTTATTTGTCGAATTGAGTATGTAATTGTTATTGGCTTTCTTCTTGGCTGCAATAATTTCTGATCTATACATTTTTCTTGCTGCTGTGTAATTTTCCTTCTCAGAGTCATTCTGTTGCAATCTGTCATAGGGCACCATCATTTCTTCCATAAGTTTCTGCGGGTGTGGTGTGTACCGGTTTCTCAGTTCTTGAGGTTTATTACTCTGGTTCTGCTGTGTGTGTTTTTTGTGATATTTAGGACAATATGAGTCAAGGTTTTCTACTAATAATTCTAAAAATTTCTGTGTTGAATCAGTGGTAAACATAACATTAGTGAGTACCATATCCCAGTTTATGCGATTAAGATTGGTTTTTAACTGATTAATTTATGTTTATTGATTGGGATGATTAGATTAGATTAGATTAGATTAATACTAGTTCCATGGATCATGAATACGATATTTCGTAATGATGTGGAACGAGTCGAATTTTCTAATACATGACATAATTAGGTTAATTTAACAACATACTTAAGTTAATATAACAACTTTATTTTTTTGTGTTTTTTGTTTTTCTTTATTTTTTATTTTTATTATTATTTTTTTATTTTTTAAATATTTTTTTTTTCTTTTTTTTCTTAATTTATATCTAAAAATTCCTCTATGGAGTAGAAGAAGTTGTCATTCAGAAATTCTTTTAATTTCTTCTTAAATACTTGTTGGTTATCTGTCAGACTTTTGACACTTCCTAGTTCAGCTGAACCGTCTGTCTTGTAGTTTAGAGGGTGCCTAAGCCACAGTTCTGCATGATCTGCTATCCCAAGGTTTAAAGTACCAAATTCAGTTTCATCTGGCTGAAAGTTGCAGATTTTGTTATCTAAGCATGCAGTGAGCCTGGTGGGTTTGTCATTTAGACAGCAGAAATTTAATGATCTTAATATGTCTAATGGGTGCTTCAGATGTTTGGAATTATACATAATGTCTATGTTAATATTAGCAAATATTGCTATGGGGGGTGGTACACTGATACAGCTATTAGTTTTTGACTTGGTATCATTATTGCTGAAACTTCAAAAACTGCTTCTACACATTGAAAACTTACATTTATAACTTCATACTCCAAATTATTTGTTTCTTTGATAAAAAAGGGAAACACCACCATGCTTCAAATTTGTTCTATAGTAAAATGTAGCTAATTGGTATTGGTAAGGTACACTTAATTTAAGTTCAGTACGAATTAACCAGAAACAAATTTTTCCCATCTGATGTGGTATGACCTTGCCGTGGCAGATGGGCCTATCTAACTAGCAGTATCACAACTGTTGATTGCTGAATTTATGCAGCCACGCACATTGAACAGTATGGATGGTGTAATGTGCAACTCAAACCGCAGCCGTTGTATTGCGATTCATTGACATTCATAGCCAACTCCATTTATGTTAAGACACTTACAGCATCAACTATTGGTAAAAGTCTTGTTAATTTTTTTTGTTCCATGAAGTTTCTCCCTGTGTCAATAATATGCTGTTCAAATTTGCCAAATTCTGAGCAGTGGTTCTCTTTCTACATAGTTTTGAAACTGGTACTGTAATTATGGACACATTGTATATGGGTAACTATAAAAAATAATATGAAACAAGAAATGGAATGAAGAAAATGTTTACTTTAAGAACAGCAAGTCCAACAGCAGATCCAAGAGCATTTCCTCCGAAGGTATTTAAGTCCAAAACCTGTCCCATAGTTTTAGCTATTTCAGGTGTTGTTACAACAGCAGCCATTGGAAAACCATTTCCAATTGCCCTTGCCATTGTCACAATGTCAGGCTTCACACCATGCATTTCAAATCCCCAAAAATGTTCTCCAGTGCGTCCAAATCCAGACTGTACCTGGAGAAAAATATGAAGACAGATATTACAAATTAAATGTGATTTAGTTTTTGAGAAGACATGTGGTTTACTACAGATACACTCTTGATTTAATAACTTTGCAATTATATTAAGTACATCACTAACACGTAAATTTTTCCTTTGGAGATAGTTTATCTATTTTCTTCAATAAGTATTGGAGCAAAGATATTTCCACTAAATGTTTAGTTGCTATTTGAATAAAAGGAATCATTTTATTGAAGTCACATAAAACATTCCCTTCCCCACAGCCAGGACACCCACAGCAAACACACTGCTCCAACATCAGATCACTCCACACCTGTACTGACAATCTCTCACAAAGGCAGAGTTTGTTCATTTGTTCATCCGTTTATTCATCCGATCAATCACTCCTGGCTACTTCCGTAAAATATAGTAGCAACAAATTATGACAAGCACTAAGCTACTCAAACTGATAATTGTGGTAATTACTTTTATTTATGTCAAGAAAAAAGCCACTCCCCCTCCCCTTCAAGCTAGCATTAATAAAGCTGCAGACCAGCTAAATGACTGGTTTGATGGAAATAAGCTGACAATAAATACATCCACAACATTTCTGATTTTCAACTTCTGTTTACCGAGCAAGTTGGCGTAGTGGCTGGCACACTGGACTTGCATTCAGGAGGACAACAGTTAAATCCCGTGTCTGGCCATCATGATTTAGGTTTTCTGTGACTTCCCTAAATCGCTCCAGGCAAATGCCGGGATGGTTCCTTTGAAAGGGCACGGCCATCTTCCTTCCCCGTCCTTCCCTAATCCGATGAGACCGATGACCTCGCTGTCTGGTCTCCTCCCCCTAAACAACCGAACCCCAGCTTCCATGTAAAGGAGGAAGCCTCCAATACCACTGTGGCAAACTCCAGCGGATTTACAGCTTCTCTAAAAACAAAATTTTTAGGTATGTGGCTTCAATATAATTTTAAATGGCAGACACAAGCAACAAAAACATATGTGCCACTGAAGAGAGTATGCTACAGCCTACATTTACTTGCACACAGAGGAAGCTTCTACACTGTTTGAACTGTGTAGGCCTACTTTGCCCAGTTCTGCACTTCTACAGTATGGGATTATATTTTGCAGTAGCATGACTGTTAGCTCAGTCATTGTCTTGACCCAAGAAAGAGCTATAAGAGCAACACCCCATGAATGACAAACAAGAGTCCTGCAGGGCCTTGCTTTGAAAAGTCTTCTCTCCACCTGCTCCCCTGCATTCTTATTCTAGAAACATGTAAATATGCGAGAAAGAATTTAAAAGAGAGAAATAAAAACTTTAATATACATGAACATGAGACCAGGCAAAAAGACAAAACTCCATGTCAAGTTAGCAAGGTCATCAGCCTTTAAAACCTTCACTACAAATAGTGCTGTACAAGTGTACAATGGTATGCCACACAAGACAAAAGTCATTTCCTCATTTTCACTGTCTTATAAAATTCTGCAAGTTAACCAGTGGGAGCCAACCGACTGCCATGTCATACTTGGTTAATGGCATCACTGGATTTGGTACAGAGGGGCATGTGGTCAGCACACTGCTCTCCTGGCCATTGCCGGGCTTCTTGACCTCAGAACCACTACTGATTGGTTGAGTAGCTCCTCAGTTGGCCTGTGAGGCTGGGTGCACCCTGCATAAGTCCTCCCACCAAGGAAAAATCCCTGGCAGTATCAGAAATCAAACCCAGATCCACTGTATGGTAGTCAGCTGTGCTGACCAGTCAGCAATAGAGGCATTCACATTAGATCACCACTTCTATCCAGTCATAGAATTTTAGATCATGTGAAATACAGCAAACTCGAAGCAAGAATGTGCTGCTATAGCAAGATCTAATAGACCTAATCTATTGCACTACTGCAATACATTTTGATGTTATATGTAACTTTGTGTGTGTGTGTGTGTGTGTGTGTGTGTGTGTGCAAATTACATCTCACAATCTGAAGACGTTTTCTGGATAAATAAAGAGTTCTGAATTCTCTATACTGCTTTGCAGTTGTTATCTAATTCTTCAGACAAAACACTTTCACTTTGTACAGAGCACTATTATCTGTGTATACAGGAGGGTCAGAGACAGTCTGAAGAGCTTTTAAGGGTGTTGCAGGATAGGTTGTGCTGAGAAATAAGTGTTAATAAAAGAATGTCCATTTGTGTGGCCATACTGTCCATAGTTGCTTTACAATTTCTGAGGTTACTACTAGATGTAACAATGGAGCAAAAATACCCTCACAAGTTAACCAAAAAAATTGATTTATTGTGCCATTTCTGAGCTAATTAGCATTGAAGTTAGCCAATCAGGCTGTTCACATCCAAATTCAAACGGCACATCGGATACAGTGTCATTAATTGTGTTTCTCATTTGGTTCTCTGAAACAAAACAAGTGATACAGAAATTGGACATGGGATGGTGGTAAGGATCAAATCCGAACCAAAGGGTGAGCAGTTTTGTGAACTATCATCTATGTTATGAGAACAGCTGATACTAATTGTATCTGGTAGGCCACTTGAATTTGCGTGCTCAACAGCCTGACTGACTAACTTCACTGCCAATCAACTCTGAAACAATGCAACGTACTAAATTTTTTTCTTAACAACTATTTCTCAGCACAACCAACCTTGCAACACCATTAAAAGCTTTTCAGACTTTTTTTGACCACCCTGCGTACTGACAAAATCATGTTCAAGCTGATACAGATATTAGAGATGGGCAAATTTACATTCCTGAATCAAAATACGTGATAAAAATGGATAATAAGGTATTCTTTTACTTTATGTTTAAATAATTGGGTATTTTCAATTTCCTGTCTGATGCCCGCTGGCAACCTTTCTATAAGAACACAGAATTCCAGTATGAACCCTACAAGGGAATGTGAGTCTCTATGGACATTATTTCCACTTCTGGAATTGTGGTTGTGGATTGCCAAGTTAAACCTAAATTCATCTTATTATTAACTACAAATACTATTCTGAAATTTATGTATTAGAGTGTAAGTATAAAAACCTCTAACTAGGTGGAGCGGCTTCTGAAAGAAGTCCAGTTATCAGCTTTACACTATATTCTTACTACACACTTCCACAGAATACATTTTCACATTAGCTGCAGTGCTAGCAATCTTGTCTGCAGCTGAACACAGTCAGAGAAAACAGAGCAGGCAGAACTGACCTTCTTGGTTAACTTGTCAACATGCTGGCGGCATCTCAGTTTATTGTCCAGCTGAATACCCAGGAACTTCACACATTGAACCCCATCCTGTGTATGCCCATTGATCTCTATTTCTGGTGCATGTAAGTCAATCTTATATGTTTGGAACTGCATAATATGAGTTTTTCCAAGATTAAGGGTTAAGATGTTGGCTGTGACTCAGCTATAAGGATGTACCATTATTCTCCTGGCTGTGATTGGTATGGATGTGTTTGGACCTTTTATCAAAATGTTTGTGTCATCACTAAACATTTCAGTTTCTAAAGAGTCCTCCTATGTCCTCAGTACATCATTCATGTAGACTGAGAACAGGAGTGAGTCAAGCACTGAACACTGCCACACACTATATTTAAAGTTTCCTCATTCTGAATTTAATCTTCTTCTTCTTGTATCATTTCCTAATGTGACCCTCTGTTTCCTGTTATTAAGATATGACTCCATCTGTGCATGGAGAAATCCTTTAATGCTGTCCGTTTTAGTCTCCTCCCAAGCACAATTTTGTGATCTAAACAGTTAAAGGCCTTGGCAAGAGCCTTCTTGTTTAGTTCTACTAGAAATGAGTTTGTGAGATCACATGTTGCATTCTCAGTAGAAAACCACTTTTGGAAGCCAAACTGAGCTGCTGTTAAAGTGTTACCAGAATGATGGTTCAGTATTCAGTTGTAAACTACTTTCTCAAAAAGTTTGGAAAACACAGGAAGGAGTAAGATCAGTCCATATTCAGAGGTCAGTTACTTACTTCCACTTTTGTATATTAGAGTTACTACTGCGTGCTTCAGTCTTTCAGGACGTACTCCTTGATTCATTACAAAGGTAGCTCAATGTCGGCACTAACAAGTCAGCATTTTGGCTGAGATAACATAACAGCCAGAACAGTTACTAGCAGATGAGCTGGCAAAACTCATGTCTGGCAGTGGAGTATCCGTTGCCTGTCTAAGTAAGTTTACTGGATCTGCTTTTGGTGGACAATGTTTTGGCCCTGTGTTCTCAACAATTGTTAATTTAAAATCCAATGATTTTACTTTTGTATCATCTGTCCTGCTGCTGCTACTGCCATCTGGGAGTTCAATAGAATTTGCTTTGCTGAGAATACCATTTGCTTGGCTGAGCTAGCCGTGTTCTTGAAATTTTGAATTTTTTGTTCACAGTAAATGGTTTTTATTCCTTTGATGACAGACTGAATAATTTTTCATTACTGCTTATACTGTATTTTTCAGTCTTCATTAGAACTAGACCTCTGCATTAAATAATGCACTTGATATTTTGATCCCAGTCATTCTTTTTCTTAAATTCCACTGTTTTACAAAAGGCAATATACACTCACAAGCAACACAGTTTATTCACAACAATTATAAAGAGCATTGACTAATATTTGGGAAACCTGTGTGATGTGAATGTGTGTTACTTCATCCAAATTTTTTTTTTTTTTTGTTTTCAAATATCCAGCTTTGTTCTAGAGGTATTTTTTATTTTCATATGTTCTTTTTGGGAGTGTTAAGTCAAAGCCTTCTTATGTTTATCTTAATTGCTATGATGCTTGTCAATAAACAAATCTCAGGACTGAGAACAAAATCGGTAGTGGAAGCTTACTCTACAGTTCTTATTAGACTTGTCTCAAGAGTGTATGGAACATTCATTCCTCACCAGGAACTGAATGATTATTTCCATGAAAGGTGCCACCAAACAAATGTGTGTTAGCTACCTCAGCTGGAGAGCAATGTGTTGTGTCTCACTTCCAGTCACAGGCCTGACACCTGCTAGGTCATATTCCTATTGGACTAGTATGTACAGTACATTCCTGGCTAAAATATATTCTAATCATCACATGGCAGACATGCACCTGATGTATGGACTTGCAAATTGCAATGCATTGTAAGTGAGACATTTTTATGCTCAAAGATTTTCTCTTAGACATTTACTGAACAATGAGACCTTTCAAAGAATACATGAATGTCATGTGGAGACAGGTCCTCATGAGAAAGTATAATTTCATTATGGCAGAGCAAATGATTTAGAAGATCAAGTACATGACATTGAGGACAGTAATGGCAGCAGTATCAGATAAATAGCATAAACTGGGAATGTGAGTCATGTAACAGGTAGAAAGTGTAATGAGAACAGTTCCTTTATTCAGACCTTCTTCAGAGAGTGCAAGGTCTTAAGGGGCTCCGGAAAGGCTCAAAATCATGAAAAGTTCAATTTTTACTTTTTTGCGTTTTCTGAATCTGCAGACTATTACCTTTTAATAGATATATAATTTATTCAATTCCGAAGACTACAACTATTTTTAAATTTTTTTTGAAATGTGTTCTACATGGGAGTGACCCACTGTGGCGCTGTTAAACTGCTGTCAAATGGTGTTATTATTAACGTCCGTATTCATCAGGTACATTTTAGTGATGTGAGATAAAGTATGTGTTGTGGTTAACCTGTGATGGTTCAATATATATCGCTGGTGTGATTGTCGATTGTTTCATGTTTATTTACTCTGTCGTTATCTCGAAAATATTCGTAATTAATTCTGTTTCTTGAGTCTCTGTTTTGTTGAAGTATAATAATGAGTAAAAGTAAAGTTATTAGAAATCCTCTGAAGGCTTTTAAGAAAAGGAGAAATGTTGGAAAGCCAAAGGTATGTGTTATTACTGTAAACAATAAAGACGATAACCAAGTGAGTGAACTCTCAAGTACATCTGCCCATAGCAGTCAAAGTGGGAAAGAAAATACTTCACAGAAGAAGCTTGGTTCAATGAGTGAAAACTATGAATGTTTTATGGGCGAATCGGATGTGAATGAAATATTTGATATGTCGGTTCTCAAAGGAATTTTTTCAAACTGTGTAAGATGTGTTCATTGTAGTGAAGTTGGTCTGGAACTCTCCATAATAAAGCACGTAGGACTTGCTAGTGAAATACAACTGAAATGTGATAGGTGTTCATACATGACCACCTTTTGGAACAGTGTTGCAGTAACTGCAACTGAAGAAAATGGTAGCAAAATCTACAAACACAACAACGAGCGATGCTTGCTTTAGACAAGGAACGCCTTCGGGCTGCAGACAGGGCTGTAAAGAGTCTAGAAATACAAGCAAGAGTAAACAGGAGGAGGAACAAGAGGAAGCTGGAAGAGGAGTTTGCAGAGGATCAAGATAATCCATCATATGGACCTGGAATCCACTAAAAAGTTAATCCAATCTTTGTCGCTCGATTCCCAAAACTTATATTTTCTCATACTAATTACATGTTTTCCAAGGATCTTCCAAACATATTTGTTTCAAACTTTCAGTAAATGTTACACAGTACCTTCTGCATAATTTAACACAGCCTTTTTCCAAAAAACTGTATATTTTTGAATATATAAATAAAAAATTGCAAAAAAAATGTTGTGAATTTTCATTACAATTGAAAAAAAATCATCTTTAATAACTGAACTAAAATTTTGTAAAATCCCTGTGTTACGTTATAGCCCATATTCCAATAAATAATCTGTAAAAAGTTCAACTTCCTACCTCAAATACTTTGTGAGGAAAGATGTAATTTATAAGCGTTATTTTAACATTGCAAGTATAGGGCGTTCCGGAGCTCCTTAATGGAACAGATTTTTAATCCAGAAAAGCTGTTCATGCTTTGCCACTGTGGATGTGTTCTAAGGACCAACACTTTCTGTCTACAGTACTATTTATTGATGAAACAAAGTTTACCAGGAGTCGAATCCAGACTTTTACAACAATAATTGGACACAAATTACTTGGACCTTTGATTTTCCATGGAATACTGACTGGAGCATCATGCAGTGAATCTTTAATGGAACATTTAAATGTTTTACTGGAAGGCATTACACTACAATTACACCAGTACACATGGTCTACGCACAATAGGTCATCACCACATTTTGCTCTGCAAGAAAGAACAGTTTTGAATCAGTGTTTCCAAAATAAATAAATATGTTGTGGGGCAGCAACACCTTGGCCTCTTCAGTTTCCTGATCTCAATCCATTGGATTTTATTTTTGGGGGCATTTAAAGGACATAGTGTATTCAAGACCTGTTGCAAATGTTGGCATTCTCCACCAGCATACTGAAGGAGTATTTCTGCAGATATAGCAGACACCATGTTCAGAAGCTTGTGTTACAGCTAATGATAGACATTTTGAGCATTTCATCCAGCCATCATAAGACAATATTTGGAAAGAAAAAAATAACTGTAGAACCAAGCTGGAAATTTGAAAGCAAAAAGCCAGAAACAAAGTAACCATTGAACAATAAAAAAAGTGTCTGTCTGTGTAACTAAGAGAATAAAAAAAATTATCATGTGTATATGATCTTTTTTGCTTCTTTTTAAGTCCTCTATCCATCCCACAATGGTTTCCCGCATATTATTTTAACACCCTGTATATACAAGGTGCTAAAAAACAGTCCAAGCTATCTAAAGTCCATACTCCCAAGCTAAGTCTAATCTAAGCCATATCGGAATTCTGACTGTTGCAAATAGAGTCCAGCACAATAACACCATAGGCAATATGATACCTCTCACAGCACACACTCTACTGCTTCCATCAACACTTATTTATGCCAACCCAGGGCTGCCTTTATGCCAGGGTAAAAGGCACAGGTTTAGGAGAGGGGCTCAATGCCCTACTGTGGGCCACTTGTGGCAATACGCTGATTCAGTGTTGTGCCATGGTGATCACAAGGCGCGTATAAATTCTGGCCATCTGGTCAAACTGGTCATTGGTCGAATTGGCAAGTCGTGTACTCTGTCACCTAACTAGCAGCGCAAGAACACCATTCGAATGTGTCAGTATTCAACACAGCACTGCTATGGAATGTTTACTACAAAAGGTTATTCCACACTTGTGCCATGCTGAGTCTAACAGCTACTGCTGAACAATACTGCTCCATCAAGGAATGTGAGAGTGATGCTTGACCATGCAGCAGAATGCAAATGCCGTAGATCAATAGCAGCCTGCAACACCAGATGAGGACAGGTACCTACAGCTGTTTGAGCTTATTGGAACAATAAAGAGTTCACATGTGCACTGGTCTGTCTTGCTGCAGCCACTTTACTCCTCTGATGGTCTTCTGTAGCTCTCATCAACCAATCAAACCCACAACACTTAGTTTGGAAAGCTAAACACATTCCTAACAAATAGAAGAATGGCTCTTCCACCCAACTCTTGCACTCCCGACTCCAATATTCTGGTATCAGAAGTGGGATTGTAAAAGCACTATGGTGGTCGGCACCACAAGCAAGTAGCAGCATGTGCATTCTATAACTGCTCGTGTGTCCTTGTATCCATTGTTCTTTGGATTTGACTTCTTCTTGCTGCCCTATTTTGCATTGTGTCAGGTATAGAGGTATGGACTCAGTTACGCTATCTGGGAAGGCCCAAGGATGAACCATTGGCAATGGTTGTGTATGCACAATGTAAGCTAACAGGTTATATGGCTCTATGCACCAAATCCCATGAAATGCTATGCTGGTAGAAATAGCATTACGCCAGGCAGTGTAGAAAGAATAGTAGGTGACTGTAAGTGTACTTTGTTGTAAATAGTGTTGATAGTTGAATTAGGAATTTAAGAGTTCTCCAAGTGTCTAGTCTTGTAGGTAAATGAATATAATAGAGGGAAACATTCCACGCGGGAAAAATATATTTAAAAACAAAGATGATGTGACTTACCATACGAAAGCGCTGGCAGGTCGATAAAAACACAAACAAACACATACATACACACAAAATTCTAGCTTTTGCAACCAATGGTTGCTTCGTCAGGAAAGAGGGAAGGAGAGGGAAAGACGAAAGGATGTGGGTTTTAAGGGAGAGGGTAAGGAGTCATTCCAATCCTGGGAGAGGAAAGACTTACCTTAGGGGGAAAAAAGGACAAGTATACACTCACACACACACACACACACACACACACACACACATATCCATCCGCACATAAACAGACACAAGCTTGTGTTTGTTTGTGCTTGTAGGTAAATGGTTTGATATCCTCAGAATGCCCGAGTGATGTGCAGAGCTTTTCTCTTCCTTTCCACTTTTGTGTCGCACTCCTGATTGTTCTATTTTCTAATAAGCTAGTTGTAAACTGTGGTACACAGCTGACAAAGTAAAACATAGATCAGTGTTGCAGCAGTGTTTTAGGTTTGGATTTTTTGTATTTATGTGATATGTGCTTAGATACTATGACTGTGAGATGGGTCATTGGCTGTGATGACACTGTAATACCACTTGTGGTCGCTCGAGGTACAGTCGGCATGGCAGTAGAAAATAAATGTTAGAACCACTGTAGGGTGCTATAGGAGAACCTACCAGATATCAGAGGATTACAATGAAGAGATAATTATTGAGTATTATAGAGTTGTATAACGGACACAGGTTGTAGCTGGTTAAGCGATTTTGGTTAAATAAATGCATTAGCAGTATTTCAGGGTTTGTGAAGCACAATAGACTGACTTGGTTTCTTGAGGATGAGAGATGAAATTTAGGGTTTAAGCAGTTGTTCTCTGGACATTAGATCATAATTGATACTGTAGTGACTTTACCACATATTATTTCTTTTTTAAATAGTTCATGTTAATCTCTTCTTTCTGCACTTGTGTGCTTATTTTTTATGACATAGTGATAAGGAGTAATAGGCCATTAGGATATCTTGTGAAGGATAAGTGCAACAAAGAAGAAGAATGATTTTTTATTGAGTGTACGTACAGAGTTGAAGATGATAATACATGGAAAAGGGTGGGCACGAAAGTTTGTAATGTTAGCTAGATTACTGTTGTTGTTCCTACAAGATGCTCTGACACAGGTGATGAATGAACAAGTCAAAGATTTATGCTGTAAGTGTCTCATGGACTCATCAGTGAGGCAACTTGGAGTGTGCTGCAGGCATGAGTGAGTGAACCACAGAAAGGGCATCAAGCATTTGTAGTGAAAGTGTGGTCACGTATCTCTGGTATTTCTTCTCAGGGTTACTCCTAGTTTTTAGGAACAACTAGTAACTGCAACCACATAAACTGTGATGATATTTCAAATGTGTCTAGGTACCTGCCTTAACTGTTAAAGTGTTACACATGGATTCTTACAGATGCAATGAGACAAATGACTTGATGTGTTTGCAATGAACTGTAACAAATTAATTAGTTTCAGGTTCAAAAACTGGGAGAATTCTGTAGGTCAAATTCTCTGTATAGGGGAAGAGCAAAGAGATGAGCTTTTGCAGAAAGGCTCAATGAGGTAAACTGGGCCACTTCCAGCATGCACTGACCAGATGTTGTGCCATGTTGTTCATTTGGTGGCAGTGGCCACCCACCCTATTCCTGGGCCATATAGAGAAATCCATCCTAAGCCCTCTTAATCCACTTTGGGAGCTGCCACCTATTACACACCAAGAAGTCCCTACCACACAGTCTACTCATCTGTGTTCATCGCATCTGTACTGATGGGCACTAGCTTTCCCAATATGCTGAAGGTCTCACTGAGGCCGATAACTCAGACAGCAAACATAAATTAGAATGTAAGTGGTTAAAAAAGGGGTATTCACTCAGGAAATGGTGAACCATCAAAGGTTGATGACAATCAGCACAAAGTGGGAGGGGATCATCACTTAACAAATGACAATGGCTAAAACAACAGTGCTCAGTATGCAACCTAGATAAAATGATCTCCTCGTGGTGAGAGAAGATCAGCCAAACCACTGGGAGAAGTTTAATACCCAGGAGCTTGTTCCCATGAATAAAAGATCAGTGGTGATGTCAAACGGGCACCATCTGCTGACAGACTGCAAAACGAAAAGCCTTTGTCGCTGGATGTACTGCGTGACCTGATACAGGGCGAAGAGCTCTTCTGTAATACGGAGCAGGGTTCATGAAGCCAATACTGAAAATGGTCGGTGCCAATGACGAAGGAACACCCGACACCACAGTCAGTCCGAGAGCCATCAGTGTACACAAAGGTACTATCAAGTTCCATGCGTAGGTTGAGAAACTTACGTGGATAAAGCAAGTCTGGAGTAGTGTCCTTAGGAAGTGAATGAAGTCCAAGGTGAACACGGGCCACCACACGAAGCCAAAGTGGTGAAGGGTTCACTCCATCAGGAAAGTGGCAGGTAGCATGAGGTTAAGCTGCTGGAGCAATAGTTGGAAGTGAAATCCAGGAGGTAACAGAAGAGGGATGTGCCCCATACTGAAGGTCGTAACCGCCGTCTGCTTCACATCTGCTGTGCAGCGAGCTACCTTAATTTAAGTATTAACTGTATTTTTCTTACTTGTCACTTCTTCTTCCGTGTGTTTTTGGTTTTAGGAAGCTTTAATTGTCGAGTGCTATTAATAGTGTCCCATAGATTTCGTGTTTGTTTTGAATACAGTCAGAGAGAGTCCCTTTAGTCAACCATAGTGCCAGTAGTGCTAGTATTTGTTTTCAATACAGTCCAGAGACAGGTAGTGCTATTTTCATTGTTTTCTACAAGAAGTGGCTAGCAATCACAGTTTAGTCAATACTCAGCCACCTTTAGTGAATTAGCAGTCTAGTTAAAAGTTGATTAACTCTCTTCAGTAAATTGATTCCTTAGGATGGATAGGATGTGTGACTGCTGTGTACAGACGCAGGAGGAGCTGGCCACTGTTCGCGAACAGCTGAACGTGTTGGTGGCCGCGGTCAGCCGTCTTCAGGCTGCTGCCTTGGAGTGTAGCGGCAGTGGGGACTCTGGTGCGTCGCAAGGTACACCCCCGGTGTTACATGCTTCACCCACTGTCCCTGCTATCGAGACATCTTCGCGGGTACCAGGCGCAGTTGGGCCACCCTCTCCCCAAGGGGAGTGGCGGGTTCAGCAGCGTTCGCGGCGCACGAGGCGGAGGGTAAATGTGGAGGCTGGCCGTGTGGCATCGCCCGCTCTGCCTGTGAGTGGACATGTGGCTGCTCCTTCAGCAAGGTCGGAGCAGGCACACAGGGGGAGGGGTTTATTAGTTATTGGGAGCTCCAACATTAGGCAGGTGATGGAGCCCCTTAGGGAAATAGCGGGGAAGAAGGCCAGTGTTCACTCTGTCTGCTTGCCGGGGGGTCTCATCCGAGATGTGGAGGAGGCCCTGCCGGCGGCGATAGAGAGCACTGGGTGCACCCGACTGCAAATTGTTGCTCATGTCGGCACCAATGACTCCTGCCGTCTGGATTCAGAGGTCATCCTCAGTTCGTACAGGCGGTTGGCGGAATTGGTGAAGGCAGAAAGCCTCGCTCGCGGGGTGGAATCAGAGCTAACTATTTGTAGTATCATTCCCAGAACCGATCACGGTCCTCTGGTTTGGAGCCGAGTGGAAGGCTTAAACCAGAGGCTCAGATGATTCTGCGGAGATCTGGGGTGCAAATTTCTCGACCTCCGCTATCAGGTGGAGAAATGTAGGGTCCCCCTGAATAGGTCAGGCGTGCACTACATGCCGGAAGCGGCTACAAGGGTAGCGGAGTACGTGTGGAGTGCACATGGGGGTTTTTTAGGTTAGAGAATTCCCTCCCTAGGCCCGACAAGACGCCTCCTGAGATGCGGCAAGGTAGGAGTAAGCAAAATGCAACAGGGAATAACAATATTAATGTGCTAATAGTAAACTGCAGGAGCTTCTATAGAAAGGTCCCAGAACTGCTCTCATTAATAAACGGTCACAACGCCCATATAGTACTAAGGGCAGAAAGTTGGCTGAAACCAGACGTAAACAGTAATGAAATCCTAAACTCAGATTGGAATGTATACCGCAGAGACAGGCTGGACAGTGAAGGGGGAGGCGTGTTTATAGCGATAAGAAGTGCAATAGTATCAAAGGAAATTGACAGAGATCTGAAATGTGAAATGATTTGGGTGAAGGTCATGGTTAAAGCAGGCTCAGACATGGTAATTGGATGTCTCTATAGGCCCCCGCGCTCAGCAGCTGTTGTGGCTGAGCATCTGAAGGATATTTTGGAAAATATTTCGAGTAGATTTCCCCACCATGTTATAGTTCTGGGTGGAGATTTTAATTTGCCGGATATAGACTGGGAGACTCAAATGTTCATAACGGGTTGCAGGGACAAAGAATCCAGTGAAATTTTTTTAAGTGCTTTATCTGAAAACTACCTTGAGCAGTTAAACAGAGAACTGACTCATGGCGATAACATATTAGACCTTCTGGTAACAAACAGACCCAAACTATTTGAAACAGTTAATGCAGAACAGGGAATCAGCGATCATAAAGCGGTTAAGGCATCGATGATTTCAGCTGTAAATAGAAATATTAAAAAAGGTAGGAAGAATTTTGTTTAGCAAAAGTGACAAAAAGCAGATTACAGAGTACCTGATGGCTCAACACAAAAGTTTTGTCTCAAGTACAGATAGCGTTGAGGATCAGTGTACAAAGTTCAAAACCATCGTACAATATGCGTTAGATGAGTATGTGCCAAGCAAGATCATAAGAGATGGAAAAGAGCCACCGTGGTACAACAACCGAGTTAGAAAACTGCTGCGGAAGCAAAGGGAACTTCACAGCAAACATAAACATAGCCAAAGCCTTGCAGACAAACAAAAATTACGCAAAGCGAAATGTAGTGTGAGGAGGGCTATGCGAGAGGTGTTCAATGAATTCGAAAGTAAAGTTCTATGTACTGACTTGGCAGAAAATCCTAAGAAATTTTGGTCTTATGTCAAAGCGGTAGGTGGATCAAAACAAAATGTCCAGACACTCTGTGACCAAAATGGTACTGAAACAGAGGATGACAGACTAAAGGCCGAAATACTAAATGTCTTTTTCCAAAGCTGTTTCACAGAGGAAGACTGTACTGTAGTTCCTTCTCTAGATTGTTGCACAGATGACAAAATGGTAGATATCGAAATAGACGACAGAGGGATAGAGAAACAATTAAAATCGCTCAAAAGAGGAAAGGCCGCTGGACCTGATGGGATACCAGTTCGATTTTACACAGAGTACGCGAAGGAACTTGCCCCCCTTCTTGCAGTGGCGTACCGTAGGTCTCTAGAAGAGCGTAGCATTCCAAAGGATTGGAAAAGGGCACAGGTCATCCCCGTTTTCAAGAAGGGACATCGAACAGATGTGCAGAAATATAGACCTATATCTCTAACGTCGATCAGTTGTACAATTTTGGAACACGTATTATGTTCGAGTATAATGACTTTTCTGGAGACTAGAAATCTACTCTGTAGGAATCAGCATGGGTTTCAAAAAAGACGGTTGTGTGAAACCCAGCTCACGCTATTCGTCCACGAGACTCAGAGGGCCATAGACATTTGTTCACAGGTGGATGCTGTGTTTCTTGACTTCCGCAAGGCGTTCGATACAGTTCCCCACAGTCGTTTAATGAACAAAGTAAGAGCATATGGACTATCAGACCAATTGTGTGATTGGATTGAGGAGTTCCTAGATAACAGAACGCAGCATGTCATTCTCAATGAAGAGAAGTCTTCTGAAGTAAGAGTGATTTCAGGTGTGCCGCAGGGGAGTGTCATAGGACCGTTGCTATTCACAATATACATAAATGACCTGGTGGATGATATCGGAAGTTCACTGAGGCTTTTTGCAGATGATGCCCGGGCTGTATCGAGAGGTTGTAACAATGGAAAATTGTACTGAAATGCAGGAGGCTCTGCAGCGAATTGACGTATGGTGCAGGGAATGGCAATTGAATCTCAATGTAGACAAGTGTAATGTGTTGCGAATACATAGAAAGATAGATCCCTTATCATTTAGCTACAAAATAGCAGGTCAGCAACTGGAAGCAGTTAATTCCATAAATTATCTGTGAGTAGGCATTAGGAGTGATTTAAAATGGAATGATCATATAAAGTTGATCGTCAGTAAAGCAGATGCCAGACTGAGATTCATTGGAAGAATCCTAAGGAAATGTAATCCGAAAACAAAGAAAGTAGGTTACAGTACGCTTGTTCGCCCACTGCTTGAATACTGCTCAGTGGTGTGGGATCCGTACCGGATAGGGTTGATAGAAGAGATAGAGAAGATCCAACGGAGAGCAGCGCACTTCATTACAAGATCATTTAGTAATCGCGAAAGCGTTACGGAGATGATAGATAAACTCCAGTGGAAAACTCTGCAGGAGAGGCGTTCAGTAGCTCGGTACGGGCTTTTGTTAAAGTTTCGAGAACATACCTTCACCGAAGAGTCAAGCAGTATATTGCTCCCTCCTACGTATATCTTGTGAAGAGACCATGAGGATAAAATCAGAGAGATTATAGCCCACACAGAAGCATACCGACAATCCTTCTTTCCACGAACAATATGAGACTGGAATAGAAGGGAGAACCGATAGAGGTATTCTGGGTATCCTCCGCCACACACCGTCGGGTGGCTTGCGGAGTATGGATGTAGATGTAGATGTAGAAGGTCAAGGGAGTCATTGAAGAAGGAGGTATAGGATGGGTGACCAGGCATGGCGGACAAACAGTAGGTGTATTCACTGAGGAGAACATCATGTCAGTGTAACAGTGGAAGTTTTGCAGCTTCTGCATACAGCCTTAACTGGGCTAATATAAAAGGCACCAGTGCCATGATGATGGATTGTATT
This sequence comes from Schistocerca americana, assembly GCF_021461395.2. Classification (NCBI taxonomy): domain Eukaryota; kingdom Metazoa; phylum Arthropoda; class Insecta; order Orthoptera; family Acrididae; genus Schistocerca; species Schistocerca americana. Next base: position 869,266,080 of record NC_060121.1, read on the forward strand.
GAGATGGCGTAAGATAGTTGGATGTGCAGATGCATAAACGAAACACCCATAGTCCAGTTTCGAATAGACAAGGGATCAGTACAAACTGAGGAGGGTGGTCCAACTCACTCCCCAAAAAGTGACATGTAGGACATGGAGCGACAAGTTACAGCAAGCAACCATGAGCCCCAGGAATTTTGTAGTTTCAGCAACAGACCCAAGATGTGACGACTCTGGAAGAAACCCATTGTGCCGCCAGACATTCATACAAATGTTTTTGTGATTAGAAAGGTGAAATCCATTGTCAGTGCTCCACAAGTAAAGTGATCGAGACAATGTTGAAGATGCTGCTAAAGAATACAAGTCCATGGAGATCTGGAATAGATTGCAAAACTGTCATCAAAAAGGGAGCTGGAGATGCTTGGTGGAAGACAGGCCATAATAGGGTTAATGGTCATAGCAAAGAGGATGACACTCAGGACAGAACCCTGGGGCACACTGTTTTCCTGGATAAAGGTGTCTAAGAAGGCAGAAGCTGCACATACCTTGAAAACTCATTCTTTTAAAAATTCCTGAAGGAAACAGGGCAGGCAGCCTCAGAAGCCCCAGATGCAGAGAATATGGAGGATACCAGTCCCCCAGCATGAGTTGTATGCTTTCTCCAGATCAAAAAAACATGGCCACAGTCTCTTATTTCTGCAGAAAACCATTCATGACATGGTAAACTGCAGAATGGCACACTCAAAATTCACACAGTGCAGTGTTAGTAAATTGCAAGACTCAAGCCACCATACCACCTCAGCATGAATCATACGTTCCATCACCTTGGAAACAGCTGGTGGGTGAGCGAAATAGGGTGGTAGTAGAAGGAATGTGTTTACCCTTACTGGGCTTCGAGCCAGCATCTGGGAAACATGTCTTCTGCCCAGATGCGATTGTACATATGAAGGAGAAAGTGCTTGCCTGCAAGAGAAATGTGCTGCAACATCTGCATGTGAACATCGTCTGCTTTGGAGCAGATGATTGGGATGAAGTGAGAGCCTATCTAGCTCTCTTGTAGTAAAAGCAACATTCATGATTCTGAGAAGAGAAGGGTATTGCCTGAGCCTCCTCAACTTGTTTCCAATGGAGGAAGGCAGGGTGACAGTGGGGGGGCCTCAAAATCTCCACGAAATAGTGGCCCATGGTGTTGAAGATAGCAGTAGAGTCCACTATGACAACTTTTACTATGGTCGTACTGGAAATTGGGGAATGGACCTTGGTCCCAGAGAGTCATTGTAGGTTGACCCACATGACTGAAGAGGGCATGGAACTGATACAAGAACTAGTAAATGAAATTCAGCTAGTGTTTTTGCTATCCTAAAGAACTGTGCACTCAACTGTTACGACACTGAGCACACAACTGTTCATAGTAAATGAATTTAGTCACTGTAGGATGATGATTAAAAATATGGAGAGCATGTCTCTGTGCACAAAACGCATTGTGGCAAGCTTCAGTCCACCAAGGGACTGGGATACGGCACAGTAAAGATGAAATGCAAGGAACAGAACATTCTGTGGTGGTAAGGATAACATTTTTAAGGTATTCTGTCTGGTCATCACAACTGGGAAAAAGTAGTTTGTTGTAGGTCACAGGGAGAAGTCAAGCCTCCAGTCGGCCTTAGTAAGCTGCCATTTGGGTGTGCACGCAGGTGGGGTACGAGTCATCAAACGGATAGCACATGGGAAATGGCCACTCAAGTATGTGTCAGAGAGAACGGACCATTCACGATGGTGAGTAAGCTGGGCATTGCAGAAGGATAGGTCCAAGTGGGAATAGGTGTGAGTGGAGTCTGAAAGGAACATGGGTGCTCCTGTGTTATTGCCTAATAAGCCGGAGGAAATCTACCCTGGTGACACCGAATGACGGAGCGATGTGAACGGTACAAAGAGAAAAGGTGAAGTGAGGAAGGAAAATGCTGACTGCAACAGCTTGCAGCTGGGTGGTCAGTGAGATGGTTTGACTATAAACGCCATCCTGGATGAGCAGCGTGACTCCTCCATGAGATGGAATGCTGTGCTTGGGAGGGGGGGGGGGAGAGGGGCGGGGGGGGGGGGGGGGGGGGGGAACAAAGCAGACCAGTAAGAAATGTACGATATCAAAGTGGTCGTAAGGACACAATTTTGTTTCCTGGAGGCAGAGAATAAGTGGATTCTGTGATTCCAAGAGCAGCCATAACTCCTCCTTGTTGGATTTAAAGCTGAGAACACCCCACTGGAGGAGAATCATGACAGAGAAAGGGGAGAAGAGAAAAAATGAAGGGGTCTCACCTCGGCAGCTGTCGGGTGACAGCCTTTGAAGACTCTCTACTACAGGGCACAGAGGTTGGAGGATCCTGCTCAATGAGATCTAAAGCATTGTCAGCATCCTCCCTCCGTTGGTCTGTGTTGTTCAGGGCAGAAAAATGGTGGTTCACCAGCAACAAGGAGGTCGGCCAGGGGAGGGTACCATGTGGCGATGCTGTTGAATAGGATCTCAAATTCGGTGAAGTAGAAGACCGTTTGCCTTTGTTTGATTTCTTGGAGCCTTTGCAGTTGGCAAATGAAGATTCAGATGTTTGTTGGCTGGAGGGTCATAAAAAGTCTTCACGTGAGTATTCTTTCTGTCCTGTTCGACCTCCTAGTTGTGTAGCAGGTGATTTCGCTGTGTGAGACAAAAATTTGGTGGCTTGTTGCATAGCTGGAGGAGACAGGGATGCAACCGTGACACTGGGCAATTTTACAACCATGTTGCTGAATTTGAGCTTGCAAATCTTTGTGGCCATGTCCTTCATGGGGCGAGATGTAGTAAGAACTGTACTGTAAGTGCCGGTAAAACACAGGGTTCTGACTAACCAACAACTTGAGAGCGACAGGGTAAGGCACTTTTCCTTCACCCGGATCTCCTGGATGGCCCACTTATCAAGATATGTGGGACATTCTCTGGAGGAGGCTGCATGGTCGCCATTGCAATTGATGGAGCAGGGAGAAAGAGGTGGGAAACTGCCCTTGTGAACATCCCTACCAGAGGTTACACATTTGAACAGGTGTCGAAAACACATTTGAGTGTGGTTGTAACAACGACACTGGTAGCATCACATTGTGTTTGGAATGTACGGTCAGACTGTGATGACTTCATGCCTGCTTCAATCTTTGATGGAAGCACTATTCTATCAAAAGTGGAAAAAAGAGTGTGTGTGGGCACTAAGGATGCATCTGCCTTCTTCGTCACCTGATGGACTGCAGTGACACTCTGATCAGAGAGGTAAGTTTGAATTTCTGCCTTGGCCAGACTATTGAGCAGCCTAGTGTAAATAACACCACATGAAGAATTCAGGGTTTGGTGGTACTCGACATGAATGGAATAGCTGTGGAGTGGTGAAGCTGCAAGCAGCTGTGCTTGACAGACACAAGTAAGTGTCCAAAAGCAAAATGCCACTGTATGAATGAGAGCAGAATTTCACAGGGCTGGCAGTTGCATCAACACCTTTCTGAATAATAAAAGGACTGACTGCCTTCAGTACATGAAAAACAAGGAACCAAGGTGCAGCTTGGAGGGCCTTTGTGTCGTAAGCCTCATTCCCCCCCCCTAAGAGTGGGGATCACCTGCCTTGGTGATTGTTCACACCTCCTGAACACCTAAAAGAGGTGACCAGTTGGCAATTTGGAAAGGTAACAGCTCAGGCAATCACACCTCCCTGGGCCTGGCCTGTACCAGGGGGTATGTGCGAACCCAACCTGTCAACTTGGAGCTGGGAATTATGCATTACCCAGTCACCTGTTGCACGTCAGATGCATGGGCCGGCCTTCAGGAGCATACAAGAAAGAAGAAGAGACAAGATGGTACCTCAAATGCTGAAGCAGAGGAAGGATAGGAGAAGGGAAATGAAGAAAGAAACAAACAGGGGAGGGGCTATTCTGTCATGAGGCTGCTGAAAATTCAGGATACATTCCTAAAAACATTTCAGACATGTTCCCCAAGGGAGGGGAAAAAGAATAGCAGCAAGGTAGACATGCAGCACAGATGGGAAAAGTGCTGCAAAGGCTGGGCTCTGTGGTAGCCAAGCATGGACTCACCAAGGATTGATGAGCCCCCTGGGGGGCCTATTCCATCTGTGTTCCCAACCTCTTGCCCTATGGCACATATCCTTCCAACAGACCTACACAAGGCTTGTCCCCCTTGTACCACTTACTCCAGTTATATTTCCCTCCTTTACCTGTGTGTGTGTGTGTGTGTGTGTGTGAGAGAGAGAGAGAGAGAGAGAGAGAGAGAGAGAGAGAGAAAGAGAAAGAGAGTGTGTTACACTTGTGCTTTGTTTTGTTTATGTCTACTGAAGGCCTTACTCTGATAAATAATAATATCTAGCACCCTTTTTCCAGTGTGATTGTTAGCCAAAACCACCTTGATGTGGGTGGCGATTAGCATTCTGTCCTTTTCATATCAATGTACTGAGAGTCACTGTTCAACAATTTTGCTACAGCCTGTTTGTCAACCAGTATGTCATGACAGTAAGAGGTTAGTAATGTGCAAGTTCAATTCACAGCTATTACCAGTATTTGCAATTTAATATTTGAGAATTCTAAGTGATTCTGGGCTCTTGTTGTCAACATGAAGTAAGTTTTTATCCCACAAAACTTCAATGCCCTGTATAAACATGTTCTCCAGTCAGCATGCAATTCAGTTTAAATATGCTCCCATTTGTTCACAAGATTTAATGTCCATTTGGCTTACAAAATTCTTCTGAGTTGTTGACTGTGTCATACTGTAATGCAGAAGAATTTCACAGAATAATGCTCTTGGCAGTAAGTGCTGACTTTTATTGATCAAAAATGATAATATTCTTGTCCATTCAGAACATGATTCTGTATCTCCATGGCAATATTGTGCACAGGGAAGATGCTCATATTCTTTCAGATTCTGGCATAAAATCCCAGAGGAATGTGCGTGGTGACACCATGCAGTTCTGTATTAGAGGTCACAGTGCGTCTGGTTTCAACTTTTCTACAGTTAACGAAGCAACTTTGTAGGGTTTGGAAAGTGTGTATCAGAGAAACATGACTGTAGTTTAAAGAACTAGGACTTATTGATGATGAGTTCTTTATTTTATATCTTACAACTTGAAAAGTGTTACTTACTTCATCTGCAATGCATACGCCACCATTTATCCTCACCAATTCATAAGCTCTTTTTAAATAACCCTTTGGAAACTGAACTATTCCTCCAAGTCCCTGAAAACAGAAAAGATACTGGATATGTATATCAATTTTATACAAATTCATACAGATACTTCTCACAATAAATCATTATTGCGTGTTAAACATGAAATTTTAGAATTATGAGCTTTATGTTGAAAATTGTATGTGTTCAAAAGAGCAAGATGATGTGTTTATGTTGCGATATTCAGTGTGAAGACCGGTTTTAAGGAGCTCTCTGTGCTAGTCTATCCTGTGCAAGCCTCTTTATTTTTGCACAGCTACTCCAAACTACATCTACTTCAGCCTAATTAGTGTGATCAAATGTCATTCTCCCTCTGCAGTTTTCACTCACCACACTTGTCAGCGTTATCATACTAAATATTCCATAATGTTTCAGGATGTATCCTGTCAACTTTTATTCAAGTTGGGCCATCAATTTCATGTAAGACTACTCCAGGTTCTCAACCAATACTTTCAGAAAAGGCTTTCTTACATTGAAGTTCATATTCTGTACATTAAAATTTACATTCTCTTCTTCAGGAATGTTATTTTCATACTGCAGTTTGTACCACCTGTTATTCTGCTTCCCAAATGGGAAAAGTTATATACTACATTTTAATGTCTCATTTCCTGATCTAATTTCATCAGTATCACCTTATTTAATTCAGAAGCACTTCATTATCTTTGCCTTACCTTTGTTGATGTTCAAGTTATAGCCGTTCAAGTTATAGCCTTTTTTTCAAGATGCTAACCATTTTATTCACCTGGCATTCAAAGTCCTTTGCCATCTGTGACAGAATTATAACTCCTTGCCGACATTAAAATGTTTATCTCTACACTCTGAACTTTAATTCCTTTCCCAAATTTCTCCTATTTCATTTGCTGCTTGCTCAGTGTACAGATTCAATGATTTAAGATATAGGTGCCAATCCTCTCTCATTCCTTATCTATTACTGCCTCCCTTCCATGTCATTTTATAATATGTGGAACTATTTACACTAAACCACAAATTTTATCTTCATTAGGACAGTTTATTATTATTATTATTATTGTTATTGTTAGTATAAATACCATTCACGGTTCTAGCTGATGAAATATATTTTTAGTTCTTGGTATGCATCTCTCCTATTGTCTTTCTGATATTTGGAGGCAGTTTGTGATAGATGTTCCCAATGCAATACAACAATCTTTCTCGGACTCAGGGAAAGGGTAAATAATTTATGAATAACAGTGTTCTCTCTCTCTCTCTCTCTCTCTCTGTCTCTCTCTCTCTCTCTCTCTCTCTCTCATACACACACACACACACACACACACACACACACACACACACACACACACACATTGGCAACATGGCAATATACTAATGATTAGAAGTACACAATGCTATGGATGAAGCTATTTTGTCAGTTATGGGCACACAGACAAGGTGGCGGCCATCCTGCACTATTCAGTTTGGTGTGAAGCTGCCATATGATGTACTCAGAGCTTCTAGATGTGGCACTGAATCAGAGTGCCTGGATACGCTGCAGGGGCAACTGCCATGTGCCTTGTAGGAGCATCCATAAAGCAGCGACACTAGTTGCAAGTGGATCCCAGACAGGTTTGACGGATGACTTCTTAAGTGCATGTGCAGGCCAGGGAATCAATCATACATGTCATTCTTCAAAGGAGGTTTGCACATTCACCACCACAGGTGGCCTTGTGGCCAGGCTTTGTCCTCTTGAAATATCTCATGTGGATCTGCTTGCAGGAGGGACATTGCTTCAGGCTCTAAAACATCTATGATATAGAGGTTGCTGTTAGAGGGTACTCAGTACTTAGAAGACAGGATCATATGTTACAGCCAATGGCACCCCAAATCCTCACGCTTGGCATTTGTCAGCTACGCCACCCAACAATGCAGTCTGCCAGATAGCTGTCACCATGGTAGCATTTACTACATATGCTGCCATCACTGTAGGGCAAGTTAAAGGGGAACTCATCTGAAAACACTAAACTTTGCTTCTCAACACACCAATGACTGTGTTTGTGTGCCCGCAGCAGTCGGAGGTGTTGGTTGTTTCGTGACAATGGAAGATGATGCAATGGCGTAATGCCACCAGTCCAGTCCTCAGCAGCAGGTGTTGAACCATCAACACATACAATTCTACACCCATTGCAATGCTCCAGCATTCAGTCAATGCTATGGATGAAGCTATTTTGTCAGTCATGGGCACACGGACAAGGTGGTGACCATTGTGCACTATCTCTGTTGGTCCATTACGGCCAATGGTCTTCGGCTGGTACTTACTTTTCAATTCAATAAATTTTACCAACACCCATACACTTTAAGATATTCTATTTTATTCTGAAAGCAATCAGCTTCGGCAATTCATTTTGCAGTAGTATGGATCAGCTGCACAATGACTGGAATTCACGATGTCCATTTTTGTGGTGCTATATGATAAATTTATTGATTTGAAAAACTGTATGGGGCCTGAAGATGGCAAAATGAATTGCTGAAAGTGGTTGCTTTCAGAATAAAATAAAATATCTTAAAGTGTATGGTTGCATTACATGGTCCAGTACCCACTAGTCATTGTGTACAATCCCCCAACCTCTCTGTCCACTGATCTCACTCTCAAAACTCTCTCTCTCTCTCTCTCCCTCCCTCACTCTCTCTCTCTCTCTCTCTCTCTCAGAGTGACATGCCCTGTATGAGCTACAATGTCATGGTACGACAAACCCATTTCCTAGTGGCAATCATTTTGCCCCATTTGAACTTAACTCACAATACGCTGATACTGCACCCTTCCAGATTGATGAGGCAAGCCAGAACTTGCTTGCACAGTTCACTTGACAGCTTCGCATGAACTGAGCATGGTGTAATATTGAAATGTCTGGATACACAAAAGGGGGTGTTGTTGGGCCTATGTGCATCCCACCTGAAAACTTAATGAAGTGTTATGATTCCAGAGTTCTAAACATCCCCTATTTTGGAGTGATTCAGGCCATTTCTTCTTTGTATTACTTTGTATTTTTCAAACAGCAGTGAGTATTGTCTTTGCAACTACACTATCCCAGGAATGCGTCTGGAATAGGGTGAGGGGTTTTGGGTGGTGGACTGGGTTGAGGTGGAGTGGGTGGTGAAGTAGGTGACAGGAGGCAGGTAGGGTAGCCCAAGTAGTGAAGGGAAATGTGGCTGAGGACGGGGAGGGAGTGGCAGCAAGGGAACAGTAAGGAATGTGGCATCAGTGAGCTCATGCTATCAGAGGTCGGGGTTGTCGATGGTGTGGTGTAAGTTTAGACTATAAAATGCAGTGGAAGGCATTGGGACAGTGGTAAGTGGTAAAACAGGATGTGGAACAGTAACTATTGGAGATTAACGCCAAAACTGCAGGATCAAAGGGTGTGTTGTAAGGACATGTGTCATTTACATAATTCAGAGAAGGTGGGATCCAGATAGCATAGGCTGTAAAACAGCTACTTAAGTCAATCATGTTGTGCTCAGTAGCATGTACTCCCACTGGGTGGACAACCTGCTCTTAGCCACAGACTGGTGATGGCCATTCATTCACATGGTTGGTGTCATACACATATAAAAGGCCATACAAAAGTTATAGAAGGTGTGGTATACAGCTTTCACAGGTGGTCCTGCCTCTGATATGATAGGATACAGCTCTGACCAGACTGGAATAGAATGTACTGGAAGAGTGAATGGGTCAGGTCTTGCACTTGGGTCTCCACAGGCATATGACACATGTGGCACGGTGTTTGAAGTAGGTGTGGCATAAGGAAATATAAGAATATTTTTTAGCTTGTGTGATCAGTGGGTGTGATCAGTGGAATAACACTTTGGGAGGGGTTGGAAGGACTTTGGGAAGTATGTTCCTCATTTCTGGGCAAAACAATAGTTTGACAAAGCACTGTATAAGGTTGCGGTCAAGTTATCCTGGTCAGAGGTGATACTGGGAGGTCAGTAGAGTGTTCCTTTGGAATTGGTTCATGGGCATGGTTGGAGGACTAGGGGCATGGGTGGATAGGGAACAGGAGATCTGTTTGTGGACTAGATTTGGAGGGTACTGCCTGTCTGTGAAGATCTTCAGCATACTGGTCAAGGGACTGCTCATCATTGTAGAGCCATCATTCACAGGTGACCAGTTTATATAGGATGGCAGCTATGAAAGTGGAGTACTATTTACAATGTTATTGATGGTCTTGAGTTGCATATCAGCTTTCATGAAGCATAAGACAAATTGACAAGATGGCATGCTGGGCTAAGGAGGACCAGGTGAAGTAGATATGATAGGTATTAAGGCTGCGAGAAATGAGAGTAAAGTGACTTGATGTCCCATAAAAATGTTAGCATCTGAGCTGCCATCCAGGTGACCAATGTCTCGCATTGAATTTATTTGTATCTCCCCCTCGAAGGAGTAATAGTTACAAGTAAGTACATGATTTACCAGGTGTACAAGGAATGAGATGATGAATTTGGAGTTGATAGGACTATGTTACAGATAGTGTTCAACATCAATAAGGCCATGGGAATGAATATGAGGAATGTGGGTGTACAGAGACATGGTGTCAACAACGATTACCAATGATCCAGGTGGTAATGAGATTGTTGAGACTTGATGAGTAAAGGGGAGAGTTTCTAGAATGGATGTAGGGATTTGAGTACACACTGGAGGATACACTGGGTTTCTGTATAGGATTACTATGACGGAGCTTATAAGTGGAAGAGTCAAACAGTCTGAAATATAGCAAAGTAGAATATCTCCACTTGCTCTGATAATACAACCAACTATTTCTTTCAGTTGACCCCACTAATCAGTGTTCGTTTCAGAAATGACCAGTGTTTGTTTCAGAAATGACATCTCATTTTACAGTGTTTTTCCTTCTATGTAAGGAACACTACAGTTCTTTAAAAATGTTGTATTTCAGGAAATATTACTATTCAAAAATATCATCATTGTAAGAAAGAAAGGTTGATAAGATTATAGAACATAAACTGTTCAAAGATCCAGTATCACCATTTTGTAGCCCTGATTTTTCAGCGTTTTAAAATACTACTACTAGGAAAGTATGTTGGTTAATGAAATATCTCAAAAACTAGATTTTGTTTCTACAATAACATTGGTGGGCTCTATTGCAAAATGCAGATGAAATGTGCACATCTAAAAATCTGGTCCATAAATTAGATCCTAATATTAATGCCATATAAAGAATGTACAGTCAATGGTTAAACAAATTAACTTCATTGCCAAAAGTGAACTCAATTCGGAGACTGAATTTTAGCACTCTGCAAAAGCTTTCCTTTGCAAGTTCTTGAACAGACAAATTCGACATTATCGCAGCCAGCACCTTTAAACCATTGTCAACATAAGTCACTGAGAAGTAACAGGCACCACTAAGCATTGAGCCTTTTAACATTCAGTCAGTCGGTATTAATCCACAGTCATCTTTTTACTTGCTGCATCCAAACATACCTCAGAATGCCCAACGGTACTGACCAACCCATCCATGTGCTAGTCAAGCCTGACAGCACTTAACTTCAGTGATCTGATGGGAACCAGTGTTACCACTGCAACAAGGCTGTTGGCTTCATCTTTACTTAGTCTTCAATAATTAGTTGCTGGTCGTACAAATACATTAGATTTCAATACATTTATATAGGTACTGAGCCAATTTGGTGAAGATTAGCAAAAAATGTAAACTGCAAGATGTGCATGGGTGTGAAAAGAAAATTACATTGACTGTGACTTAAATAACAGCCATTTCATCCTGTTTATTCTAAATTTTACTTGAACATCTATTTAAGAAGTGAACAACAGAAAAGTTCTGTATGAGGCATAAAGATCAGCAAACGTATTTGGTGAGGAACAAGGTGCAGTATTTACCTTGTTATATAGTGTGCTTGCTGCTCATTTGGATGTGCATCATCATGAGCTGAGACATATACAAAAAAGCACGCAAATTCCAGAGTGAATCTAACGCTGTGCTGACAGCAAGAGCATTGGCCACGAAAGGCAGGGTTCCATATTTGAGTCCCAGTCCAGCACCTAGTTTTAATTTGCCAAGAATTTTCACAGCATGCAAATTCATCATACCTCAGCTAAATCACATGTTATTCCTTTTTGAATTAGTTTGCTGCTGTTATCAGCTGCCGCTTCACGTTCTGTACGGAAGCTATGTAAAGCATTTGCAATCGACATTCAATGTTCTATTAGGTTATGTTCTATTAGGTTATGACAAAGAAATGTAATCTGTTACTAAAACTGTACCACTTCTGTCATATTTCTTTTCATTTTGCTACTACAGCATCTGAACATTTGTGTGCCGAAACATGTAACAGCTAAAGACCGTCCATGTGATCTAGAAGCAAATAATTCTGCAATTTAGCATCCCATACATCTGAATATTATGCATATTTCAATTAATCCAAGCTTATTCTTCTCTCATTTTACTTTTAGTTCAAAACTGACATAATTAAAATGCATATAAATGATTTTCATTTAGTTGGTAAGCTATGACTCTACACTTTACTCATAAGACATTTACTGCATTTATATTTTACAATACATGCCATAGAGTTCTGTCCTTAGCAAGAACAAGACAAAGAACTTTAGTTGTAAAGATATCACACACCAAATCATATTTCACTGCTCACACCCAGTGTGTCGACTGGTGATGTCACTACAAGTATACTATGAAAGTTTTCACAAAGACTCACTGTAATGATAAGTCTCTTTATGTGTCTGTATGATAATTGCCAAAGTACTGTTTCAATTAAGTTTCTTACTTGTACAGCTTCAGCAAATAATCCAGCCACCTGTCCTCTTGGCAAAGAGTATTTGAAAATAGCTTCAAGCTGGTCATAATACAAATCACTTGCTTGGCACTTGTTTGGCTGGCAATCACAAGTCCGTGTTGTTTGTGCTGGAGAATCCCGACACTGAGCACCACCCCATATCCCTTGATACACATCAGGATTCATTGCCTGCAATAAATAACCATTTAAATTTTATCTGCAACACTGAATAATCAACCAGTAAGGAATTTAGACAAACTGTTTCTAATCAAGAAATAACTGATAGCACATAGACAGAGTGCAACACAAAAACATTAACAGTATTAATGTCTGGAAAAACCACACGTACCTTTTCAAGAATTTACATTTACATCTGTATCTACATCGATACTCCGCAATCCACCTTACAGCAGTGGGGAGGATGCCCCATACCACTACTAATCATTTCCTTTCCTGTCCCACTCACAATTACAATGAGGCAAAAATGACTGTCTATATGCCTCCTTATGAGCCCTAATTTCTCATATATTATCTTCAAAATCCTTACACACAATATATGTTGGAGACAACAGAATCGTTCTGCAGTCAGTTTCAAATGCCAGTTCTCTAAACTTTCTCAATAGTATTTCTCAAAATAAAGCCACCTTCTCTCCAGGGATGCCCATTTGAGCTCCCAAAGTAACTCTGTAACACCTGCATGTTGTTCAAACCTACCAGTAACAAATCTGGCAGCACATCTCCAAATTACTCCATCTTCCTTCTGACCTGGTACGGATCCCACACACTCAGACAGTACTCGAAAACAGGTCGCACTAACATCCTATATGCTATCTTCTTTACAAATGAACCACACTCTCCTAGAATTCTCCTAATGAACCAAAGTCAACCATTTGCCTTTCCTACCACAATCCTCAAATGGCTCTGAGCACTATGGGACCCAACTGCTGAGGTCACCAGTCCCACAATCCTCATATACTCGTTTCATTTTCTATCACTTTACAACACTATGCCCAGATATTTAAATGATGTGAGTGTGTCAGACCCGCCAGGATTGCCGAGAGTGCTAATGCACTGCTTCCTGGAGTCGTGTAGGCATGCCGGCCCCAGATCGCATCTGCCCTGCAAATTAATGATGAGGGCCGGTATCCTGGCCAGCCTGGATGTGGTCTTTAGGCGGTTTTCCACATCCTGCTAGGTGAATACCGGGCTGGTCCCCACATTTCGCCTCAGTTATGCAATTCGCAGACATTTGAAAATGTTCGCGCTATTACATGGCTTACACTAGACGCAGACAGCTGGGGTACACAAGTTCTGTCCTGGGGGGTTCGGGGTGGCAGCAGGAAGGGCATCCGGCCACCCTCTGCAATCAACGCTGCTAAATCTACAGTAACGTGACAGACACCGCGTTGCAGCGGGACAAAGGCCCCAAGGAAATGATGATGACTGTGTCAAGCTGGACACTACTAACGTGGTATCCAAACATTATGGGTTTGTTTTTCCTACTTATCCAGAATTATGGACAGCTAATGAGTAAATTCATGACAGATCTACTTCATGAAATTTATTGCTATAGAAGGAAGGAAGGCTAACAGTTTAATCCACTGCTGATGTTGAGATCACTACTAATAGGGCAGTCCTCCAATTTGAAAATATGGGGTAGAACCTATGCTATTATCTTGTTAAAGGAGTCAATCTGGTACTCCTTTGAAGTGATTTAGAGATATTGCAGAAATGTATACAGCCACATGGGAGAATATAGCCTACTCCAGAATGTAAATCCACTATCATATCAGCACCACACAGTTTGCCCAATTATTTGACTGTAGATAAATTTAAATAAGACCTATTAAAGGAATTATTAACCCAAACCCTCCTGCATTCTACCCATATAAATTCCATCATCCACATCATGATTTAATGGTTTCTAACTTTTCATCTTCAGTAGCTTATTTTTCAATTATTATTTTTTAAAAATGCTTCAAGAGTTTTTTTAAGTATGAAACACAAACTGAATGTTTCTTTAATTTAAGAGCCACATTATTTTTTGCTGATATTAATAATTTAACATAAAACACCTGCAGCTTCCCAGTCATAAATCAGTAGATTGCTGACATATCAATGTTATTTCCAACTCTGTTGCTTCAAAGCTAAACTTATTTGCAGACTACAAATTCTCTAAAATCTGTTGCATTAGGTGTAGGTGTAAAACCTATTAGTGACAAGTGCAAATTTATGCCAGACCCAGATTTGAACCCAGATCCTGTTTGTTGTGAGCATTTGCCTTAACCACTTTGGCTATCTGTGCACCAACACAAACTTCATAGTCACGTTATTACAGCCTTGTGCCATACGTGTAATCTGTTGTATTCATCACTATGGCATAAGGATATAAACAATGTGACATATGGAGGTTTGGGTCGGACCAGGGAGCACACAAGCACACATGAATAACCAAATTGGTTCTGGCAACCACTTGCAGTAAGTGGGAAATCCATGTTCAAGTCCCAATCTGGCACAATTTTCCATATGTCACATTTAGCTTGTTATTTACTGTCTGAAACTGCATTAGATTTGTTTTAGAAAGGTTTAATGATAAGACTATTTGTCAAAAGCCATTTGCATACTTGGCATGTTTTTGTTTCACTTGTAATCCACACTGAAGATTTCACACTCTTGATCATGATACTTGCATCCAGAAAACATTACTATATTTGCCTATATTAGGTCATCAAAATACACTAAGAAGACAGTGGTCCAAGGACAAAGGCTTGGGAAGCACTGTACTTAACAGTACACCACTTTGATTGTATTGATTCACCTATACCTGTTCCGGCAACTCTGTTTCCTGTTATGTAAGATTTTTGCCAAGCTAGCGGAAAGTCTTTGATGCCATAGTGTGGGAGTTTTTGTTAGATACTATTGTGTTACATTTTACACAATGAAAAGCTTTAGTGAGATCACAAAATGTCCTCACAGGATACCTTATACAGTTCAGTTCACCTAGAATTCCTTTTGTGAGACTGAATGTTGCTGCCTCTGGGGAGAACCCTTCACAAAAGCCAAACAGAGTGTGTCAGTAATCCTATTTTGCATTAGGTGTTCATATAGCCTGTTGTACACTACCCTCTCAAATATCTTTGAAAGAAATGGGAGAAGAGAGGAGAGGCTAATAGTTAGATACTACATGTCTCTCACTGCCTTTGTGTACTGGCATCACTTTAGCACGTTGTGATTTATAGAGAAATAGCCCACTCTTCATAAACTGGTTATGTAAATAGCAAAATATGATCCTGATTAAGTGACCACATGCCTTTAGTGTCCTGTTTGATAGACTGTCATACCAGAAAAGTTGGTGCTTCTTAGGGACCTGATGATTTTTATAATTTCATTATGTGCTGTGAACTTTAAGTGTAGTGTAATTGTTGGTGCATGTTGGGTAAGATTAAGTAGCTTTATGGCTTCTGAGGGTGGGTGAATGTTTTTGTTCCTATATTTTTGGCCACAGAGAAAAAAAAATTATTGATTTCAGAGGCTGCCCTTTTCAGGTTATTCTGGTCCATTCCATTTTCTATGAACTGAGGTATCCCTGATTATCCTAATTTTTAGTTCCTATTTATTTCAGATTTTATGATTTTTCATATGGTTTTTGTTTTATTTTTTGACCTATGAATTTGCTGCACATAATACATGTTTTTGGCCTTCCTAATTACACAGAATCATATTTTAGAATTTCTTACAGTGTATTTTGACTCCTTTGTGTGTACTATTCCTCTGTTCTTGTTTAATTTACTTATTTCAATTCAGTTGGACCCTGTATCAATGAAATGTGGTAACAGAACATACTGGTTCATGTCCAGAACTTCTGAAAAGTTATTAGCAAAATGACAGTATAAGTTATTTCAAATAAAATAACAACAACAATAACAACAACATTACAAACATTCAGCACACGAATTAGCTTCATTTCACAAATATTTCAGCATACATGGTCATCAGCTAACTTCAGCTAGTTATGCCTCTTATATAAAGGTTTTATAACATCATAAATGATAATTTCAAAATTTTAATTCTGTATGTATGTAATCACAGTAACAATGGACACTAAGATGCTAACTGTGAATTCTTTGAAATCAGCTGTATTAGATATAGATGTGCCACCTATTAGTGACATATGAAAATTTGCGCTGGACTTGGACTTGAACCTTGATGTCCCACTTATCACTAGCAATCACCTTAACCACTCTGGCTATCCGTACATGCTCCCTGACCAATCCAAATCTCCATATGTCACACTGTCATCCTCCCTAGGCCTTAGTGATAAATATAGCGGACTACTTGTATGGCACAAGGATGTAGATAATGTGACTATGAGGTCTGAGTTGGTCTGGGGAACATGCACAGATAGCCAATGTGGTTAAGGCAACCGCTCGCAATAAGCAAGAAATTCAGGTCTAAATCCTGTTCTAGTACAAATTTTCAAATGTCACTAATTGGTGGTACATTTATACCTAATACAGTAGATTTCAAAGTATTCACTATCAGTGAATAATTTTTGAATAGAACCAATAGTGTTGGAAGCAAGAATGATACATCAGTAATCTACTGATTTATGACTGTAAAGCTGTAGGCTTTTTGTATTAAATTATTAATATTAGCAAAAAATTATGTGGCTCTTAAATTAAAGAAAGATTCAGTTTGTGTTTCATACTCAACAATTTGTATGTAAATATGAAGTGTGTGGAGGCGAATTACAGCTCCTTCTTTCCTTAGTACTAGTACAAAACTTTGCATATATGTCAGTTGATGGTTTTTGCTGGTTTCTTGTCACAACTGTGAAGGAAATTTAAAATCAGAACGCTAATTATTGATGGCCAACATAACCTGAAGAAAGGCAAGAATTTTTACTCTGGTTATCAGGGACCAGAGACATTTATGTCTGTGATTGTTTTGCATTTCAGAACTTGCTATATATAAGATAGTTTCTGATGTCTGCATTGCACAGCACTTCAAGGATTTTATTAAAGTTCACATAAGGAAGATAATGCCAATAAAACATGAGTAATTATATGTGAAATATACATAGGACCTGCCTGGTATCCTATACTATGAAATATGCTATACAGTTTGTTAGAGGGCAATGGCATGATCCTGGGTGAACCATTTTTATTTATCATCATGAATGTCTAACAGTAATAAATCAACCACATAATTATAAATATCATGAATTTAAGCAATGAGAGTGATCAAGTGTTTTGCATTTCCCAATTTTAATCAGCCTAATAGCTACACATTCACACAGTTTTATTTTCAAGGAAATTTATTGCGCTTTTCTGTTTAGTGGAAAGGATTACAAAATTTATGCTTACCACTCCATTCCCATTTGATGCAAGCATCTAATGAACTATTATTTTGCTCTTGTCCTCAGTAGGATATTTGAATGCTATGCTAATTTTCTACTAATCATATTTCTTTTCCTTCTGTATTTTTGCTTTGGAACTCTTGGGTTCCAGAAGACATATTACATCTACATTCTTCTATAGGCCACATTACATTCTCTTCACATTACACTCTCTTTGGACTACTACAGCATTCACACAAAGCATGTCAACAACAACAAAAGTAGACGAGATAGCAGAGAAAAGTTTTCTGTACATTGTACTGCTAGCACCAAAATGCAGAGGATGTGAACTTGCTTTGATGGTTCACTAAAAGACTGATGAATGGAACATGGGCAAACACAAGCGAATGAGAATTGGACACAACTGAAAGCTGTTAGCTCATGTGCACCTACTGTTTACACTAGAGAGAATTCTTGTTTGATATTGCTCATTCGCCTCAGTGTAAGGAAAATTAAGTGAGCACATTCATCTTCCCTCTAAAAACTTTCTGATATCATCAAGTACATAATTCTTTTGAGCTTTGAAGTCATAAAAAAGTAAGCAACTCTAGGTCCCTTATATCAAATGCGACTTTTGCAACTTGTAGCTAGTTTTCATGTTTCTTGTAACAAAATTATAGTCTAACAATGAAAACACTTTCCTGTCCTTTTGGCTCAAGAAATATGACTCACCTTTCTCAGAGTTCAGTAATTGTTTTGTCTTCTGGATTTGGACTTTAGAAATTCATGCCAAATTTTACAAATGAGAGACAAATTTTTTTTTGTTTACTGTAAAGTGTCTTAATGTCAAAGGTTTTTAACAATTTGCTTAAAAATATTAACAATATCATTAATTAAAGTAATGTATTATCATAGAAACACTGTGTTACACACTCAGATTTCCCTGACAATGTTCTCAAGGCACATGTAAACTCAAGTTAACCTAAATACAGTATCAGTGTTGGTATTCTGTTATCTACTCCTCTGGTAAATTATTGTCACAAACACTAAGTTATCTTTCAGGACTTACAAGACACCAGTTATTGAAAATATTTCTGTTTGAAGTTTGTGGGAGCTGATTTAATTGAAAAGAAGGTTTGTAAAATTATCATGCTTCTTTTAAATACAGTATTACTCACATGATGAATTCCTTGAGCAATAGGAACATTTATCCTCCATGTGGACAGTGCAGTAAGGCCCATGGTGTATGTACTCATTCCATGATATGCATTGCGAAATGAAATAATGTCAAAGTGTTTGGTATGAAGTCGAGCCATAATGAGTGCCAGATCATTAGCTTCAGAATCTGTATTCACAAAATACGCAAACTGCAACAACAAAGATATATATTTATGTTATTTTTTAATGGAAAGTACAGTTCACAAAAAACTGGAATGTAAGAAAGAAGGGTGACTAGCATGAACTTCTCTTAATCATTGCAATAATGAGAAATGAAAGCTTTTATAACCTAACTTGCTTATACGTGAGAGCAGCTAACACGTGACAAGCAGCTCAAACAATAATTCTCAATTATTGACAGTAATAACTAACAGTTAAAAGAAGAGCATAAGATACAATCATAAAATAATCTTTACAATTTTTTTGAATACCTGTACCACAGAATGGCAATCAAGTTTGCACAATGGATTAATTACTATTGATCTGGTACACAGATAATTACATTTTTATTTGATTTGTCACACTTTTTAGATGAAAGCAACAACCAATCTGACCTGTACTTCAGAGATAGTTAATATGTGAAGCTATATGGAACTAATTAACATATCTGCGATATGGATGGCATACACATTGCTCTTGCACTTAAATTAAGCTGATTTGGCAGCAGAAAGATAAACTGCAACTTGCAACAGGGTTAAAACAATAATAAATCCAGAATGAGTGAGATAATTTTCACAGTCCACACCTTTTCCTCTTAATAACCAAGTAGAAACATTTTACATAGTCAATATACTGGGGTTTAGAGTCATAATGACATATTTACAAATTTCGGCATTTTGACATATCTGCTTCACCAGTGTCTTAATGTTAAATCTTGGAATGAATGTAAACACACCAAGTACCATGAGGTATCTCAATTATCAGTAACTCAAACTTAGGTGGTAACAGAGTGTTTCCACTTGGGCAAAACTTCTTTTCCCTTTATCGCAAAACAAGCATTTTATAGATACATTATTATGTCTCCAAACTCCAATATAGTGGTGACATTAACACAAACTGCCACTAGCACAGAAAATTCTGTAGCCCAAGCTTCAAATAAAGTGGCATGGTTGTGATTATATTATTTATTGCAGCCATTAAGTGCACTATAATTGATACATGTTGTCTCATCAAATATGGATCTTGTCATTTTGATTGTGAAATGACATTTACATAAGGCACACTATAATGTAGAGTATGTAGAAGGTGTTTGAAATTCCTATTTTAGGCTTCTAAGGGTTGTAGAGGGGTCTTTGTAGACAAAAGTTCTGATGTAGAATGCGTGTCTGGAAATTTACCATTTGGATGTAAAGTATGCTTCAAAGGTTGGGTCGCTTGCATATCTTCCACTTCACGGTACACCCAAACTGGGAAGAGGGCACCGTTATCGGTCCCTATCCTAATTGTGACACAACATACCACTTCTGTCAGACTACAACAATGGCTGTGAGAAACTCGTATATTCACAACTAGGAGGTTGATTATGGTTCTCCATAGATGTGCCACACACTCGGCTTCGAAGAGGTTGTCCTGTGTCATGCAGAAGAGAAGCTGACTAGTGAGTACTTGAAACACTGGCTATGACTGTCCATGCCATGTGTCCTGTAGAGCACACAGGATAAAGTTCATTGTCTCCACTGAGTGTGCAGCATGAAGCGTGAGATTTGAAAGTCACCCAATCTTCAAACTTATTCTAGATCTGAACAGTATATTTCCTGACATGGGTTTGTTATCAAAATTATCTGCCAAGTCCCCACTACAACTCTTAGAAGCCTGTAATAGGAATTGTGAAACACCCTGTATACAACAGATCAGATTGTGCTTTCTTTGCAGCACTGCAGACAACACCACTGCCAGTTCTGCCCACCATCCACAAGTGTCCTATGACCTAGTGAAGTGGCATAAGGATGATGCAAACCAAAGTTGTCCTTATATTTAAGTTGTCAACGAGATACCTACTGTGCATCTGGACTACCCCTTATTAACTAACTACATAACTGTTTTTGTTTTTCGATGTTTGGTTTTCCATTGTCTTTATCTGGAAATCAACAGGAATTTGTTTTGCCATTACCTTTGTCACCTGCAAATTAATACTGTATCCCAAGAATTTGGTGATAATACAAAATTAATGTATTTCATACATGTTTATAGATCAAAATGGATTACACATAGAACAATGGCAATAGCAAATGAATTTGTTCTATCAGCTGCTGTGCAGGCACTCTCTGGGCCAGTTAGCCCACAAAAGCTGGCTGTAGCCCGTCACAAATCTTTTGCTTTACAATTTCATGAAGCAGTGAAATGAAATGTCATGCGGCTAGGACACCCCGTCGGGTAGACCTGTCACCTGGTGCAAGTCTTTCGAGCTGACACCACTTCAGCGACTTGCGTGTTGATTGAGATGATATGATGATGATGAAGACAACACAACATCCAGTCCCTGAGTGGAGAAAATCTCTAACCCAGCCGGGAATCGAAACTGGGCCCCTTAGCATGGCATTCCATCGCATTAACAACTAAGCTATCCAGGCAGACCATGAAGCAGTGGAAGAATGGGACTTGTAGGGATGTCTATAAGGATACATATGACTGGTGACTGAGGAGTGGTATATGTGTGGATGAAGCAAAGGCTTCAGTGTGATCCGTGTCATGGTAAAATGTGTCGTTATATTGCACTTCCTGTGAAGTGTATTCCAAAACTAAACTCTTTTTGGTCATGAAAAAATAAGCTCATGAGAAAAGGTTTTTATTGACAGGAATATTTTACTACATATCTGCTTTGCTTTTCCACACAATTGCCGTTCACCTCTACACATTTTCTGTAATGCTGCTCCAGCTTCTTTAACCCCTCTGCATAGAAGTCTGCTGCCTAGGAATTGAACCAGTTGGTAACACTGGTCTTGATTTTGTTGTCATTTTGAAATCATTGTTCATCTAGTTACTTTTTTGAATGTAAGAAGAAGAAATAGTCACTTGGTGCAAGGTTGGGACTGCCATAGCAATGTGGGAAACCAAATCATGTCCATCTTGTCTAAGGTGCTCCAAAAACTGTCATGCACGGCACATTCTTTGCTCTTTTAGCTGATCAGAGAGAAATTTTGGAACCTAACTCGGACACAGTTTGTGATATCGAAGAATTTTTGGAACATATCTCACACACACTTTGTGATATCCAAGCTGTTCATTAAAAATCCTGTAAATTGAGGTTCAGCCACTGAACACTTCAAAGGTTTTGGTTCACATGATCAACGATGTCTCAGTCTGAATACATGGCCTGCTATTCCATTGTATATTGTGAACATTTGTGTGGCCATTCTGAAATTCTCGACACCATTTTTGAACTTGTTTGTCACTCATTATTTCATGTCCATTCACTAGGCATAACCCACTATTGATTTCACTAACTGAAGATCCTTTTGTCAGCAGAAATCTTAAACACACCATGCACATCGCAAATGGTGGAGTCTATTACTGTCTTGGCCATTGTGATCTGATCTCACCAATGATCAAATGACTACTGAATCAAACCAACACTGCAGTGGTTTCCTAAAGAGCCAGAGGACAGTGCTGCATTTGTGAAACTTCAGTCAGGCCTAGCATCAGTTAAATATTGGTCACTGGACCTTAGTTTTGGAATGCACCTCATAAATCATTTATACGATCAACTGCTCCAACTGCAATAGTGGGACATTTCCTGTCAACCACAAAGCACATCATGCGGGTTTTTATAACAATCATCTCATTGTGCATTAAAAATGCGGCCATCCTTTGTTGTAACTACAGCTCTTCCAGCTGTATGGAAGATCACATCTGGGATTAAAGTGAGTGAAGTGTACTGACATCACAATCATTGTGAGAACAACCAACCCGTGGTACACAATGAGTGTACCATTGAATGAAATGTTACCAGCCAACACAATGGCTGCTACACTACAACAATGGCATGCGACACAAAACTTCTTACTGGAATTCAAACAGGATCCTACGGAAAATTCACAACAGTGTACACAAAGTCAATAAGCTGGAGTTATTTCAAACTGTGATATGATTAATGAGTCAACCATGACACCCACTCAGTGTAACATGACCAGATATTTGCCCATACCCACATAGTCTGTTACAATTATGTACTGGGTGCTACATTTCTTACCATGCTGTTATCTCAACATATTCTTCTGTCAATAAGTCCAGCTTGGCTAACCTTAACTGCTTCGCATCACACCCATTACCTCCCTCAGGGACTCAACTCACAACCTAAAATGCAGCTATCCACATCTGAACAGCCCACTTTATGATTAAAATTGCTCCACTCCATGACTACCACAGTGGCACTGGTGCAGCAACCATAATAGATTTTTAGAACAGAAAAAAATTATTGGTCGCACAATATGTGTGACACATTTCACCTGCTCCCAGACTTTGAAACAGGTGAAACATGGTACATGTGAAGATTAAGTAAACCTATCTTGCGCAACCAAAGAGTGGTTTTTTTTTTTCTGTTCTAAAAATCCACATTATGATTCGCCAACAAGTAATGTGTATTTAGTTCATTAATTATTCGTAATAACAACCCCCAATTCATCACCCTCATTTGCCATCTGTTACAATACGTGGACCTAATCAGCGATGTCATCTTAGCATCAAATTTCCACAACAAGTATGATGCAGCCAAATCAGTACTGCTACAATGGCTTTCAGACACCTGAGCAACAGTTAAAACAGGCTATCTATGACAAACAGTTGGATGATAGGATACCATCTCACTTTGGTGAAAACTGATCTACACTGGACATTAACCTCATACCAGATGCTGCACTTTGAATCATCTTGCCTGTTAAACTTCCACCACAGCCAAATTTGCAGTGATGTCACATGAGGCAAAACCCATGAAAAACAATTTGCTGAGTTCTGCAACAGACACCACATAAATTACAAAGACAGTATCACTGCAGCATGTTACCATTCTACCGCCTGCCCCCCTGCTCCAGATCACCTCGAGCAGAGCTGAGGACTGCCTTCAACAATGCCCCTGTCTCAAACACGCCCTCTGAGGGACAGGCTGCACACGGCACCACTCCGACAGTGAGCAACACTATGCTGACCACCACTGTTGCCTCAAGGTCACAATCCTGCTGGTATCACACCCAATTTTGCAACATTGCATGCAACTGTTGTTCTCCCTGCATGTTCCCAAACATCGAACATGGGCCACCACAGGTGCATCAGCCCAAGCAGAGAAATCAAGCCACTGACACAGCCACTATGGGTGATTCAAGCACACTTCCTATCAACTACACACCTGGGAGGCCGACTGTACATCTTCAACCTCAATTCGATATAGCGCTTTTTGGTAGGTGCTGGATCCAGCATTAGTTCAATACTGCTGGAGAGCACATCAACATTCAACAAAATGTCAGTGCTATAACTTCATGTGGCTAGTAATTTAAAGACCAAGGTGCACATAAGCATTACACGCAGCTTACAACTATTGCCTCAGCAACATCTCACATGGACCTTCTATGTCATTGACATCACAAAACCAGTCCTGGGAGTCTTCTCCTTACATCACTTCTGCCTCTCACTGGACATTCAAAACACTCGCCCCTGCACCAAAATACAGAAGTCCATCTCACACACTTGCTGCTCCAGCATGGGCAAGTAAGTATCTGTGACCAACCCTCGCTGATTGATTATGCCCCTCTGTCCACAATCCCTGCTGCAGTGCAGCCAACAACACACACACAGACACACACAGAACACACCAACATTAATGTTAGTACTGTGTACTCTGTCTTGACTCACAGTAACTCAGACGTAGGCCTCACCCCCCACCACGAAAGCAGCGCAAGCATCTGCAATATGTAATGGCACAGTGCATTGTACCCTAACAACTGCTGGTCCATCTGTACATCAAAAAGTGCACCGACTGGCTCTGGCTAATTTATGCAGCAGCTGATGATATATTATGAGGAGGCACCTTTTGCCCATCTGGCAGTGGACATTGCCAATCAAATTAGTACAAAAAGAAAAGACTGAACTTTGAGGCCCATCTGTGGGTCCTCATTGCCTGTATGGTGCCTGACAGCTACCCAGAACCCAGTCTCAGCTACAGAAAGCAGAAGTTACAGTTCTCAGACAATTAGCACTGCAGGAATCAGACCAAACCCAGACCAGGCCAACACCATTATACAGCTTCCATTCCCCAGAATTATCAAGGACTCGATCTTTTCCCTAGGAATTTTGAACTTTTACTAGTGCCACCTACCACTAGCTGCAGCTTTACAAGCACCTCTCATTGACGCGCTAGTGAGATCTAACATGGAGAGAGGAAGGTGGAGTGGACCACAAGGATGAAAGATGCATTTCAAGTCATCAAAGACTGTCTTGCATATGCAGTCATGTTGGCCCATCCCATTCCAAATGCGCAACTCGCTGTCATCACAGAGAAGTGACACTGCCATTGCCACCGTACTGCAACAGTTGGTAGTCGGAGAGGCACAGCCTTGCTGATTCTACTTGCAAAAACTTACCTCCTATCAATCGGAATGGTCAGCATTTGATCAAGAACTTCTTACCATTTACAAAGCCACGAGATAGAGCATGTGCAGAATAATGTGGCCAGTGGATGCACAGTCAGTGGGCAAGTGTGGGGAGAGCTACTTCTCTGCCATTCCACTCTTGAACAGAATGCAGGGAAAATGAACACTTAAGTCTTTCCATGCGAGCTCTGAGTTCTCTTACTTTATTATGATGATCATTTTTCCATATGTAGGTGGGCGCAAACAAAATATTTTCACACTCTGAGGAGACAGTTGGTGATCGAAATTTCATGAGAAGGTCCTACCACAACAAAAAATGTCTTTGTTTCATTGACTGACACCCCAATCCGTGTATCACATCCATGGCACATTCTTCCTAATTTTGCAAGAATACAAAATGTACTGCCTTCCTATGAACTTCTTTGATGTCCTCCATTAATCCTAGCTGATACAGATCCCGCACCACACGTTGATACTCCAGAAGAGGCCAGACAATCATAGTGGAAGCAGTCTCTTTAGTAGACCTGTTACATTTTCTAAGCATTCTACCAATAATTGGCATTTTTTGTTTGCATTCACCACAACATTATCTATGTGATCGTTCCATCTTAAGCTGTTCGTAATTGTTATCCCTAAACATTTACTTGAGTTTACAGCTTCTATATTTGTGCAATTTATTGTATTGCTAAAATTTAGCAGATTCTTTCGAATGCTCATGTGGATGACTTCACACTTTTCATGATTTACAATGAATTGCCACTGTTTGGACTATACAGATATCTTGTTTAAATAATTTTGCAAATAATTTTGATCATATGATGACATTACATGATGATAAATAACAACATTATCTGTAAATAACCTCCTAAATCATTTATATAGATCAGAAACAGCAGAGTGCCTGTAACACTTCCTCGGGGAATGCCAGATATTACTTCTGTTTTACTCAATGACTTTCTGTCATTTATTATGAACTATGGCTTTTCTGACGAAATTGCAAACCCAGTCACACAACTGAAACGATACTCCATAGGCACCAGTCTAATTAGAAGTTGCTTGTGAGGAATGGTGTCAGAAGCCCTCTAGAAATCTACAAATATGGAGTCAATCTGATGGTCCCTGTCGATAGCACTCATTATTTCTGAGAATAAAAAGCTAGTTGTGTTTCAAAAGATTGATATTTTCTCAATCTGTGTTGGCTGTTTGTCAATAATTGATTTTCTTCAAAGTGTCTCATACTGTTTGAGCACAGTATATGTTCCAAAATCCTTCTGTAAATCAACATTAGTGATATAGGTCTGTAATTCAACGGATTACTCCTATTTTGTTTCTTGGGTACTGGTGTGCTTGTGCAACTTCCCACTGGTATACAATCTGGACCATAAGTCTTGCCTTGAGTGTTTTAAGTGGCTTCACTGCACTGAGGATATCTACTTCTAAGTTACTCATGTTGGCAGTTGTTCTCGATTCGAATTCTTGAGTATAAACTTCATCTTCTTTTGTGAAGGAATTTCAGAAAACTGTGTTCAGTAACTCTACTTTAGTGACACTGTCATCAATAACATCACCATTGTTATTGTGCAGTGAAGGTATTGATTAAATCTTGCCACTGGTGTACTTTACATATGACCAGAATCTCTTTTGGCTTTCTGCCAGATTTCAAGACAGAGTTTCACTGTGGAAACTATTAAAAGCATCTCCCATCTAAATTTGCGTTACATTTTGAGCTTCTGTACAACTTCATCAATCTTGGCGATTTTGGATTCTTTTAAATATGATTTTGTTGATTTTGCAGTATTATTATGACCTGTTTTGTGTACCATTGCAGATCAGTACCATCTCTTATTAATTTATTTGGTATATATTTGTCAAATGCCATCAGTACTATTTCTTTGAATTCAAACCACTTCTGGACTATTCTTACATAATCAAATTGAAAGGAGTGAAACTGTCTATTTAGAAAAGTGTCTAGCAAATTTTTTATCTGTTTTTTTTTTCCTTTTTCTTGTCTCTCTCTCTTTCTCCCTCTCTCTCTCTTTTTTTATGAATTTGCGTTTATTTTTGGTGGGTGGGATATAATGGTATTCAGTCTAGCCATAACAACCTTGTGCTCACTAACCCCTGCATCAGTTATGATGCTCCTTATTTGGTCAAGATTATTTTTTGTTAAGAGGTCAAGTACATTTTTGCACTTTGAGTGGACTCCTGAACTAGTTGTTCAAAATAATTTTCTGAGGATTGAAGTCACCACCAACTATAATTGTACAAGTGGGGTATCTATTTGAAATGACACTCAAGTTTTCCTTGAATTGTTCAGCAGCTGTATCATCTGAGTTGGGGGATCAGTAAAAGGAACCAATTATTAATTTATTCCGTATAACCTCTGCCCAATCTAGCTCGTAGGAACTATCTACTTCAAGTGCACTACAACGTAAACTATTTCTGACAGCAATTAACACTCCACCACCAATCATATTTAATCTGTCCTTTCTGAACATAGTTGGGTCCTTTGTAAAAATTTCGGCTTAATTTATTTCCAGCTTTAGCCTGCTTTCTGTACCTAGAATGATTTGAGATTCACTGTTTTCTGTTAGCACTTGGTCCTATGGTTCTTTTCCAACACAGCTATGACAATTTACTACTACAATATTGATTGGTCCTATATCTATACTTTTCCTGTGATTGTCCTGCACCTTTCGAAACTGAAGCCCTTTCTGCACTTTCTTGGGACCATAAACCACCAATGCCCTCCACAAAGCTCCCACTATCTGTGTAGTTGAGGAATCTGCAACCTACATGGTCGCAGAACTGTCTGAGCCTCTGATTCAGACCCTACACTTGGCTCTGTACCAAAGGGCCACAGTCAGTTCCATTGATGATGCTCTGGTGAGCTCCACCTTCATCTCACAAGGAAGACTGACAATCTTGACCACTTCAGTTAGCCACCAAAACTCAGGAACTGCGTACAAGTAGGGTCAACAGCTTATGAAAAACCACAAACTTGGCAGAAAAATAAACATGTAGTGTCTTCGCTTATGTTGTTGCAGCCACAGTATATCTCATTTCACCAGCTACCAATGGCCCTTAAAAACTACATTCTTTCATTGAAAAAGTCTGTAGTTAGTGGAAGCGCATGGTATGCAAAGAGTGGTGACAACCACAAACCAGAGTGCAGATAGCCAACCCTGACACACCGCACCCTGTCCCATTTGGATCAATCTTAGTGAATTCAACCCAGATGACATAACCATCAAACTCATTGATAACTATCTGTGCCACAAAGCTCATAGCAAAGATATGCCAACACAAAATGTTACATGCATCTGACACCTTGCTTACACATATACTGCCCTCCCCAGTGACATTGGCTACACTCCCGTATCATTCCCCCTTTCAACAGATGGCGTCCTCAGTGACACCTGCCAAAGGGTCTTCTCACGATCACAGGATAAGGACGATTCCACTGCAGAGACAACTCCACTCTCACCATTCCCTTCGCTGCCAGTGCCCAGATGTGGAAGCACCAGTTGTGTTCCATGCCACCTGCTCCCCTACTAGATCTACAGCTCCAGCACTGCACATGACAACAATCCAGCTGTACCCTGTGGACCACGACACGGCTGGTCATGCACACATGGGCATGTCAGTCCAGCTAAATGGCAACGCAGCTCATGTCTTCCCTTCAGTGGTGGAAGGAGGGGGGGAGGGGGGGGGAAGGCTGTAGGGATGGCTTAGGGATACCTATAGTGACGTGCATTGCTGGCAAACAAGACCAGGTATATCTGTGGATGGAGAAAAGACTTCAGTGTGTTCTGTGTAATAGTCAGATGTTGATGTCAACTGTTGATGGGATGTTTCCTGTCATTTGGTAGGAAATTCTCCACAGATTCATACATAGTACTTGAAACAGCACTTTGAGCCATTACAGACACATAACTTAAGCAAAGCAGCTTTCTTGTGGCTGAAGACAGAAAAATATCTATCTGTTGAGGAAGTTGGTTCCTTTAACCAACCCACTGCCACAGTCTTTTGAAGCAGTTTGCAGCTGCAATCGTGTTATCATAAGACAAGCTTCATCGTCGAAGAGCAGTGAATTCCACCACTAGCAGAAGGAACCAAAGAAGTCTCGTCAGGCTTAGGCTATGGAACTTCACACACTATCTTACAAGTGTCATTTTGCATGTTCAAATTGCAAATGTCAACTGTTCTTTGAAGGGTCTCAAACGATTTCACTATCCATTGTGAATCAAATAGAAAAGCTCATCATCAGACATCAGAATTAGAAGACGCCACACCAGAGGGAGTCACATTTGAAGTACTGCAGGCAGCAAATTAACACTTAAATGGCATGTCAATTTTGACACATTGATGTAAACTTTTGTAACAGTAAAGTTTGTATTAAATATATTTAACTTTTCTATTTCATAAACAGCTGATAGTCATCTCTGAAGTTAGTAAAGTTACATATATCCATAGTGTGAAGTAGCAGTTGAAAACAACAGCTAGGCAGTGTAAGAGGAAAAGCAGTGGCTTCTGTCAAAGTAACTGTTTATCCAGAAATGAAATCTAATTAACTATTAGAGTTGATTAAAACTAACTGTAACTCATTGTTAGTGTGCTTTACAGTTTTAGCTTTCAGAGACCACATCTGCTTTTAGGTGTATCACTTGACTCATTCAGTATCCTCAATGTTCTCCTCCATGAAGGGATTACGGTAATGCAATATGCGACAGGAATGAACAAAGGAACTGAAATAGACTGCTACACTTAAATAATACCTTAAACTCTAGTGTTGTCCACACAAACTTTCAGCAAAAGAAATGTGGCATCTCTGGTACACAGTGCGCTATCTTTGGCACTTTCCTTCTTTGAACTAGTTAATCTTGTGTGAATTTTCAGCATGTGTAACATGTTCAGCTGCCATATTTGTTATATGCATGAGTGACCAATAAATGTATAATCAATATTAAGTGTTTTATTTCTCAACTAAACTTCCGTAATAACCCCAGCGGTGACCCCGACACTGTCAACTCTTCATCCAGTGTTATTCATGCTTGTTTTCATCATTCACTCACGTGACATGCCAGACTGCATTGTTTAGGCCATAATGGATCTACCTGGACTTTTGGTGCAAGTGTAACAGGCCCCATCAACTCTGCCGATTGTGAACATGTGTGAACTAGTGTACCTCCTTGGAACATGGTTAAAAGTGAACAGTTATTTATGCCCGGCCACACCGGCGGGCATCTAACCTTACCCGGTTTAACATGTCTGCTGTCTAGTGTGGCAGCACAACAGCCACAATATGGTCATTGCCCACCACCGCATAACCATAACGTAGAGGACTTTCCAGTTAATGACACTGTGGCTTATCCTTCATGTGCATCATTACCTTCAGGATGGCTTGACATGCCATCAAAATTCCAGGACTGTGAATCTAACATTTCCATGCATGGAGTAGCACATTCCCATTTACATAGCATCACAGCACCCCCGTACCGGTTACCACCATGGTTGCACCACACCCGCATTCTGCTTGCTTTTGTAATGGCATCGGCCATTCCACCAGTGCTGGTTACAGAGTCCACTGCCCCCTGACTCCACCACAACCACTTCCTGCCCACAGTTGTTATGGCACTGGCCGTTACACCTGTGTGACGTTCCTCATCAGGCTTGTCACTTGGCTATGCAAACCGCCTCCTCTGCCCACTCCGTATTGTGTGCTTCATGCGGCCACCGCTCCACCCAGACCTCGGGCAACGTACTGTTCACCACTACCGCACTTTCGGCGTCGGAGGCCCACACCGATCTCCTCTGATGGTACTGCCTCAACATGTGTTACCAGACAGGTTCCCTAAGCTACCTGCATTGCAGAAAGACAACCCAAAAACTTCTTTCACCTTAGTGAACCATCCTGGACATCCACAGCATTTCTGATGACGGTGCCTGTTTTGTCTGCCTGATGAGGCATCTCCACGCATATACGGACCTCATCAGTGACTTGCTCCTCTCACCGCCCGCCTTGCACAAATATTCGACAGCCAAATCGCTGCTTATCAAGCACCTTTCCCACCCTCCGGTGGAGGCTATCCATCACATTACTCACGAGGAGCATCTTGATGACCGCACCCCTTTGCAGCTTTGGCAGTGTCTATGTGCTTTAAACAACGACTACGCATTGCCTGACACCGCTCTTTGGTCATTGTGGATGGTCAAATTACCTTTGGATCTGCAGCTTCATCTGCTGTCTCATGTTGCTGACCCACTTGAGCTTCGATTACACATGGTGGATCAGGCTTATCCCATCATTCGTCACTGACACCGCCTGCCACAAACAACATCTCCACCACTTCAGTTGGCATACCTGCACCTCTGGTTCTGCACACAGTCGGCAGAGGCCAGCATGCTCGCCTCAGCACCTCAGCTGCCTGTCAGGAGCAGCCACCTAGGGGACTACAGGATGTACTGCCAGTGGACTACCGACAGCTGGCGACCTCACCTGAGCAATGGCCCGATCAGCTACTGGGCCCACCGCAACCCCTGCCCGCACCACACCAGCCTGCTAACCAGCCTATCTGCTGTGCTGGGTCCACGCTACTTACGGGAATGCCGCCCGCAACCAAACGAGAGTGGTGGGCATGTTTAGGTGCCGCATCCTGCCACGCACCTTCACAATGCCTATCTTCCAACACTGCACCACCTGCTTCACCATTGTGACACCTCTCTGCCACAGACATCTCGACCACCATCCACTTCCTCATCAACTCTGGCGCTGATGTTAGTGTCATTCCAGCCAAGCTTACCATCCATGTGCTAACCCCCTCTACCCTTGCCTTGATGGCTGCCAACTGTTCCCCCCTTGCAGTTCACAGCTGTATCAAGATCATACTTCACCTCTCACCGGTTCACACCTTCCCTTGGACCTTCCACCCTGCTGATGTGGATGAACCTGTGATTGGGTTGAATCTTCTACACCATTATGAACTTTCACCAGACCTGCAGGCCACCGCAATCCACCATGCATCTGGCTCTACAGTTCCGTGCACACCTGAGTTCAGCACCACTTCGCTCTCCACCTCCTCGGATATGCTTTCCACGTGTGCTTACCTGGTCGAGCGCACTACCACATGACTATCTGATATGTCGTATGTCCACTCCCAGATCGACAAACTCCACACCCAGAACGATGACTCATGCACCCACATCGCCTCTGCCTCTGATGAATTGTCGCATACATGGCATACCATACATTGCCTATCTGCAGCCCCACAGCAAGGTGGCCCCGCACATGCCCCTACACAGTCTTCTTACCAACCTGCTCCTCCATCTGCTGTTTTCATCTGCTGTTTTTTCGCATTGCCACGGACAAATTTCCAAGACACACCTACATGCACCTGTCCAGATTCTTCACGCTGCTTCAATCCTGCATCACACCTTCCGTTGCCCACTGCAGCCAATGCCCCATCTATGTCATCCCAGTTCATCAAGGTCAGTGAACTGACATTGCCTGTGGATACCTTCTTGACCCCTCATGCCAACTTCCCTACGCAGTTATCGGACATCAGTAATGGCACTTGCCATAAGATTCGCACCACTGATGATCATGTGCCTTAATGCTTCCAAACCTCTGCGTACCACGGAGATAGTTCAGGATCTGTTGGCTTTGGGTGTCCTCCGCCCCTCTGACAGCAACTGGTCTTCCCCTATTCACCTTGTTTCCAAAAAGGATGGCACCTTACGCATGTACGGGGACTACAGGTCCCTTAATGCCTGCACCATTATCAATAACTACCCCATTCCACATATCCAAGATTTCACACAGTTGCTTCATGGTTCTACTTTTTCTCCATGTTAGATTGTTCCAAAGCGTATCACCAGATTCCTATGCATCCTATGCATCCACCAGATATTCCAAAGATGGTGATATTCCGAAGATGGGCATCATCACACCCTTTGGCCTATTTGAATTCTGTTACATGCTTTATGGATTGAAAAACACTGCATGGACATGGTAGCATTCATAGATTCCATTTTCCTCCCTCTGCCTTTTGCCTAGGCTTATTTAGATGATATCTTTGTGTTTTCCTCCTCCTCTGAGGAGCATCAAGTTCACCTCAATGAAGTCCTTTCAGCCCTCGCTGCCAACAGCGTGGTGATCAACCATGATAAATCTCAACAGTGTTCCACATCAGTTACCTTCCTTGACCATTATGTCTCTGCCGACGGCCTCCAACTGATGAGTTCTCGTGTTGAAACTATACTTAAACTTCCTCTCCTTGAGGATTACGCTCAGCTCCATTGTTTTCAGGGTATGGCAAACTTTTACTGCTGCCATATTCTTCAAGCTGCCTCCATCCAAGTGGCCCTCACCAATGCTCTCTCTTGCAAAAACACCACTGGAAAACAGAAGTTGGAGAGGACCCAACTGATGCTTGACGCTTTTTATAACCTTAAAACAGCCCTTGCCAAAGCCACCACACTTGCCCACCCTGAAACTATACATAAATTTCCTCTCCCTGAGGATTATGCTCAGTTCTGTCACTTTCAGGGTACGGCAAACTTTTACTGCTGCCATATTCCTTAAGCTCCTCCATCCAAATGGCCCTCACCAATAATGCTCTCTCTGGCAAAACTCCACTGGAAAATGGAAGTTGGAGAGGACCCAACTGATGCTTGATGCTTTTGATAACCTTAAAACTGCCCTCGCCAAAGATGTCACACTTGCTCACCCTGACCCTGAAGCCCATGTCTTGATCACAACTGATGCCAGTGACTCAGCTGTGGTCACTGTTTTACTGCAGCACACTACCGACTCTAACTAACCCCTCTGCTTCTATTTCAAGAAACTGACTAGGAGCCAGTGCAAGTGGTTGGCATTTGACCGTGAGCTACTCGCTGTGTACGAGGCAATTAAACATTTTCATAGTGGCCTTGAGGGGTGACCCTTCACGATCTATACTGATCACAAGCCACTCATGGATGCTATTTGTAATCCGGCTAAGGACCTTCCGTCCATGCGTTTCCACCATATGGACTACATCCGTCAGCACTCTTCTGATGCGTGCTATATCCATGGCACGGAGAACGTTGTGGCAGACTACCTTTCCTACATATGCGTGCTAACTGCACCACTGAATCTGGAGGAGCTCGCTTGACTACTAGCCGATGACAACAATATACAGCAAATAAAATGAGACAACGGCTCATCGCTCTCTGTCTGATCCCATATACTACTTGGTTCGGCAGTCCCCTTCCTTTGTGAAACCTCTATGGGCACACTTCACCTCCTGGTCCCCACTGCTCTTCGCTATAGGGTCTTTCCTAACTTCCATGGTTTAGCTCACACTGAGACTCGAGCCACGATGCAGGTGGTTACGGAGCGCTTTGTCTGGCCTGGCCGTGCATGCATTCTGTGTCAGCACAGCAAGGTCAGCAGGCATGCCCAACCTCCTCTAGGCAAGTTTGATTTCCTAAAGGGGTGTTTCTGGCACATCCATACTGATGTCGTTGGTCCCCTTCCCCCGCCCGAGGGCTACAGATATATCTTATTGATAAACAACTGTGTGACCCGCTGGGTCGAGGCGGTCCCCCTCACTGACATCACGGCCAAGACTGTTGCCCGTTCCTTCATCTTGGCATGGGATGCTCACTTCGACTGTCCCCTATCTCTCACCACCGAGCAGGGATGTCAATTTGAGTCCTCTTTGCACAATTCTGGGAACTCTGTGGCGTCACTGAGTTTCATACCACAGCGTACCACCCGCAGTCAAATGGCCTCATCGAGCTGTGGCATCACACACTCAAGGCTGCCCTAATGTGCCACGTAAGCCTCTGGTCAGAGGCCCTACCATGGGTCATGCTTGGTATTTGCTTGGCTCATAAAGAAGATCTTAATGCCTCGCTCATCAAGGTGTGGTGTCTCTGGTACAGAGTGCACTATCTTTGGCACATTCCTTCTTTGAACTAGTTAGTCTTGTGTGGATTTTCGGTGCGTAACATGTTCAACTGCCATATTTGTTATATGCACGAATGACCAATAAATGTGTATTCAATATTAAGTGTGTTATCTCTCAACATATCTTCCATGCTAACCACAGAAGAATTAGCCTGCAGACATAAAACTTAATGTGGCTCATACAGCCTGTGGTCAACGCACATTTCTGTAATTTAAACTTTTCTAAGTTCTTTGCTTACGTGAAGACTTCTAAATTAGTGCCCAGTCTATTATTGATTTCCTGACCAAAGCATTTACTCATTAAATTTGCCAGACTTAATGCTCCTCTAAAAAAGATGTGGCGATGCACATTTGCATCTATCACTTGATGTTGAATCCCAAAACATAATTATGTCTTAACTACTATGAACATGGTTACTGCGGAGGGGTCTATGAGACCGCCTTCTTTTTTTTTTATGTATAAAACCAGTGTTTTGCTGAATTTATATTCTCATGATTTTCTGTCATTCATTACACTTCTTAGGAGTAGACTTCATGGAAACTTCAATGTTTTTCAGCAATGCAGAATTTTAAACATTTAGATAAATAAAACACAGCAAAATTTGCAGTATATTTTTAATTTGTGAGTAACTAAAATAACAATACATAGTTAGCTCAGTTTTATGAGGTCCTGAATCATATTTCACTCACTTTTAACTGGCATGTATTTCACACTGACCCTCTTAGAACATGAAAAAAGTAATTGAAACACCTCCTCAGGTGAGGAGGGCAAAACATGTTTTTCATTTTTCAAATCATTCTTTCCGTGTCTGGGGCTCATCTTGTATGTGAAGTACTCTTCTGATGTTGTCACTCAGCTCTCGCAGCAAGTGTCCTATAGAAAGTCTATGCTTCATATGAGGCCCAGCAAGATCTCTTGCTGGCTAAAGCCCATCTTCTTTTCAAGCAACTTGATGAATGTGCTGCACATCTTTGGTCAAGACACTCCACACTACCTTTTGTCGTATTACAAAGCATGATGCTCTCAGGTTTTCCTGATTCAGCTTCATTATTTATGGCATGGCCCCTAGAAGAGATCAGAATTGCAGCTTCTGACTTCTTGGGCACAAAGGAAGCTAGTGTCATGTCTTTTGTGAAACCATAAACAGTTGTCTTCACACCTCATTTCTTATTAGGCAGAAACTGCGGTGGTATCTCCTCTTCATTTCTTTTCAGCGTGCCAATGTATGTGAGACCTTTTTTCCTAAGTTCATTAACTAGTTCTACTGATGAGTTCCAGTTGTCACCTATAATATTTCTCAATGTGTTTTCAATAGGTTTCACCAATCAAAGTGCAGCCTGGTTAGGAAGACTGGCCTTTCTCATAGTTTTTAGGGTGTGACCATCGTTTCTTTTTCCAGAATACATATACGCGCTACACAAGTAATTTGTTCAAGCATCAGTCTAGCACTGAATTTTCAAGCCATAGTTTGCTGGTTTGTTTGGCATATAAATTCTAAACCCACACTTTCCACGGAAGGGTACATGCATTCCATCGACACACTGTTGCTCCTACAGAGTAGCAAAGTTGACTGTTTTCGATGAAACACAGAAAAATTTGTAAAATTGCTGCTGAAAGTAGGCAATACTTTCCTTCTCTCCTGCTTATCATTTGAGTTGTCAAAGAATAATGCAGATAATAAAAACAGAAAGCTTTCTTCACTAATAGTGCATCTGAAAACATCTCTGTTTGTGCCATTGGCTGCAAACACTGTGTAAACCAATTTGTTTCCCAATTTGAAAGTGGCTGAATACACCAATTAGTGGCTTCAGTTCAGTGATATCAATATCCTGTAGGTAGGATATGTGACCATTTGCTCCAAGCTTAGGTATTTTCAGATTTGACATTAGCTGGCGGCTGATGTTTTCTCCAGTGAAAAGATCTGTTATTTTTGATGAAGTAAGCTTCTACGTTGTCATCAGCTGTCTCATCTTCATCACTGTGTCCTGCTCTGAATTAGTGTTGTGATCACTAAAGATCTCAAAATCAGGGTCATTATCACTGTCATCAATGTCTTCATCTGAGGATTCCCTTAGATGTTCTTGAACAATCACATCTATCTTACATAAAACATGTTCCATGGAAGGTATCATTCAGCAGAACATAAATAAGAAACAAAGAGCAGCAACAATGCAAGAGTTCAGGCACACGTAGTTTGTCAACCAATAGGAAGGTACACAGAAGAGTTCATTTCGCTTGGCAGGGGTGTGTGAAATATCGCGAATAGAAATAAAAAATCATAGCGGTCTGAGAGAGAGTCCATAGTAGCTAGGGGTTATGATGAACACATGAGTCTGCTTATTCTGCTGTATATCTCTAGCTTTCCTGAAAGCAGTTGCTTTTGTGATTTTTCACTTGTATTTAAAAAATCTGAATCAGCTGATTCCAACCAGTGTAAAAACTATCTAGCTAAAAATGTCATAACATGTACTTTCTGTCTCAAAAGCTTAGCTAACCTAAGGGTCTCATTCATTAAGCTGAAGTAGAAGGCTTTAAATTCAAGTCCTAAGAAAAATTTTTTCCCAGGCTGATTCCTGCATCCTCAATTGTTGCCTACATCACAGCTGCTGTGTACACAGAGAGATGGCTCAACC
Organism: Schistocerca americana; assembly: GCF_021461395.2. Classification (NCBI taxonomy): domain Eukaryota; kingdom Metazoa; phylum Arthropoda; class Insecta; order Orthoptera; family Acrididae; genus Schistocerca; species Schistocerca americana. The sequence continues at coordinate 869,303,786 of NC_060121.1, forward strand.
ATCTCCTCCATAAGAAAGGGGGATATTGCGTCTTGGCTGGCCTCTTACACTGCAGCCACAAGCCACACAACAGAGTGCTGTGGGTTGCCACCCCAAAAAGCCACCTGCAGCTTAACCACAGCTTATCCTGCCTGTGACAGCTGCTGTAGTATATGAGGTGCCCACATCTGCCAGATATTGCTAGCACTAGCTTGCTTCCATGAGCCACATGATACTTGCCCAACTTCCTAGTATTCCTCTGCCAGATGGCCTTATAAGGCACCACCTGGCACCTTGCTAGCCAGTACCAGTTCCAGCCTCGACCTTGATGTCTTGGCCTCAACACTCAACATCAGAAGTTTTGTGAGTCTATTCACTATGGCACAGCGCATGCCAATCAGAACCTAAGCCCCATTAGTGTATCATATATGGGCTTTGCCTATACAGTGTTTCCCTACTGTGACATACTGTGTGCTCAGCTTCTATCTTCAAGAACTGTATTGTGTTAGATGGTGTTAGACTGTGTTAAACTAATTCTCATCAAATCAGGATGATCTTTTCAGTTGCATTCATTCAGAAGCTGTTTCAGTTGCTGTCCAGAACCAAACATTATTGTGTACTTCTATACTCTTTGAGCTAGCAATAAAGTTTTACTGTTCTTGGCTACTGGATGCACATCTCTTTTTGTAGTGAGCATTCCCCATGACAGGATATTAAACTGACTCTGAATATTTAGTTAATACCCTTTTTAAAGAGAGCAGCAAACCTATGAGAAAGCATCTGCCTGCCTTTGAGAAACTACCAAAAATATGAAATTTAAAGGAACTACAATACTTTTTGGGAAGAGTTAATGAGTTTTCTAGATTTATCCCTTAAGTAGCAGCAATGAAGGGCCATTGAATAAATTTTAAAAGAAGGGTGCTCATTCATGTAACCAACTGAAAGGGAAATATCTATGATCTCAGTGCCAAGTGACATTGACCCCAGGGAAACAACGTTTACTAATAATATGATTTGTACATCTCATAATGTATGTAGATTTCTTGAATTCTTTTATAGGAGATGTGTCAAGATTTACAACGAAACATTTTTTATAATGTTAATACAAAAGTTTCAATTATTCTACCTACATTACTGTAATACAGCTACACAAAACTTGTAGTTTTCAGAATGTGTAAAAACTGTACAGTTCTTTGATTCAAACAGTGGAGCTGCCATGAATTCTTCAACAGAATAATAGCAAATTTCCACTTTAACATTGAAGATCCACATCCAAATTCGACCAAGATCCATTTTGAATATATTCCTGCTTTTAGTTTACTGTAAATTTTTAACACAATGTACTCTTATTTTTGGACATAGATGACTTTGCAATCTAGTGGGGGAGGTGTGTTAGCAAACAGAAACTACAATAGGCTGTTTCCACCAACATCAGTAACCTACAGCTGGAGCCAACAAGATGTCACCACTGAGATTCGACACCCAGTGCCAATGGGCCACTTTTTATTCAAGGAAAACACACAATGGTGACCCTCTGGCAGGACAGGTTGAACATTAGAGAATTTGCCTCACCTATATGAAGCAGAAATGTGTCCAACAAACACACCCACCACCCCTCCCTAACAAGATGTCCTCAGGCCTGATCCAGTGATATCACAGGAACACCTGCATTAAAGCTGCCACAGAGTCGGTCTTATCTGACCATATGTGTGAAGACTGTGAGATGAGGTTCTGTGGTCTACCCAAGCCATTGTTTCCTGCAGATGCTAGAAATCATAATAAGTAATGAAGATGGCTTTCACACACATCTTCAATAGGACTCTCAGCTGAAAACTGATACCATCGCCATCCAATTCAGCTCCTTGATGGTGGGAGGTGGAGGGGGGGGGCGGGGGGCATGCTGCATGTTTCATTATTTTGTGATTTCCTGTCATAATGGGCACAGTCTGAGGTAACTGACAGTCACTGAGTGAAACAGATACGATATATCTCATTTCATAAGCAAGTGGAAAGGCCTTCTGCTGTTCCTAATATACACTCCTGGAAATGGAAAAAAGAACACATTGACACCGGTGTGTCAGACCCACCATACTTGCTCCGGACACTGTGAGAGGGCTGTACAAGCAATGATCACACGCACGGCACAGCGGACACACCAAGAACCGCGGTGTTGGCCCTCGAATGGCGCTAGCTGCGCAGCATTTGTGCACCGCCGCCGTCAGTGTCAGCCAGTTTGCCGTGGCATACGGAGCTCCATCGCAGTCTTTAACACTGGTAGCATGCCGCGACAGCGTGGACGTGAACCGTATGTGCAGCTGACGGACTTTGAGCGAGGGCGTATAGTGGGCATGCGGGAGGCCGGGTGGACGTACCGCCGAATTGCTCAACACGTGGGGCGTGAGGTCTCCACAGTACATCGATGTTGTCGCCAGTGGTCGGCGGAAGGTGCACGTGCCCGTCGACCTGGGACCGGACTGCAGCGACGCACGGATGCACGCCAAGACCGTAGGATCCTACGCAGTGCCGTAGGGGACCGCACCGCCACTTCCCAGCAAATTAGGGACACTGTTGCTCCTGGGGTATCGGCGAGGACCATTCGCAACCGTCTCCATGAAGCTGGGCTACGGTCCCGCACACCGTTAGGCCGTCTTCCGCTCACGCCCCAACATCGTGCAGCCCGCCTCCAGTGGTGTCGCGACAGGCGTGAATGGAGGGACGAATGGAGACGTGTCGTCTTCAGCGATGAGAGTCGCTTCTGCCTTGGTGCCAATGATGGTCGTATGCGTGTTTGGCGCCGTGCAGGTGAGCGCCACAATCAGGACTGCATACGACCGAGGCACACAGGGCCAACACCCGGCATCATGGTGTGGGGAGCGATCTCCTACACTGGCCGTACACCACTGGTGATCGTCGAGGGGATACTGAATAGTGCACGGTACATCCAAACCGTCATCGAACCCATCGTTCTACCATTCCTAGACTGGCAAGGGAACTTGCTGTTCCAACAGGACAATGCACGTCCGCATGTATCCCGTGCCACCCAACGTGCTCTAGAAGGTGTAAGTCAAGTACCCTGGCCAGCAAGATCTCCGGATCTGTCCCCCATTGAGCATGTTTGGGACTGGATGAAGCGTCGTCTCACGCGGTCTGCACGTCCAGCACGAACGCTGGTCCAACTGAGGCGCCAGGTGGAAATGGCATGGCAAGCCGTTCCACAGGACTACATCCAGCATCTCTACGATCGTCTCCATGGGAGAATAACAGCCTGCATTGCTGTGAAAGGTGGATATACACTGTACTAGTGCCGACATTGTGCATGCTCTGTTGCCTGTGTCTATGTGCCTGTGGTTCTGTCAGTGTGATCATGTGAAGTATCTGACCCCAGGAATGTGTCAATAAAGTTTCCCCTTCCTGGGACAATGAATTCACGGTGTTCTTATTTCAATTTCCAGGAGTGTATATAAATGATTTAGGAGAAAATCTGAACAGCCCTCATAGATTGTTTGTAGATAATTCTGTCATTTACCAACCAGTAAAGTTATCAGAAGATTCAAACCAATTGCAAAATGATTTAGACAATATATCTGTATGGTGCAAAATTAAGTGGCAATTGACTCTAAACAATAGAAAGTGTGAAGTCATCGACATGAGTATCTGGTGAAACAAGCGCTGTGTCATTTGAGAGATACAGAGGCGAGCAAATGTGCCGGGACTTACCCCAGTTCACTGCTAGTAGCACCACATCACCATAATTCATCTGTGCATAGCACACAAGTATTTCACCATAATTAAGAAGTTACTTTTTCAAACTTGGTCAACATTTGCTTTAGTGTAATAATGTTTAAACTGTCAAGTATCAGATTGATTTGGTCAATATTTTACCTAAGTATATCGTTTTAAGAAAAAAATAAGTGGTGCTAAATAATAAAGCTGGGAAGCCAGAAACTGGTCAAAATGTGCAGATGTATGTCAAAATTAACTGGTACATGTCTCAATGTGATTAAAGTAATATTTTGGTCAGAATCCACATTTTTAAGAAAAACTGAAGGCACTAAATATTAGACTTAGAAATGTGAAAATTTGTATGACACTCCAGTTCAACATAAAAATAATAACTAAATGACTCCATTAAGCTATCTCTAATAGTTTTTGAGTAATTTAATGAAAACTAAATTTGGAACAAAAATCTCCTTATTTGTAGTAGATTAAGTATCTGTTATGTTAATGCTAGAATGTTTTGGTTAAAGCACTTGATGAAACCTATTAAATAATACAGCTATAACAAATTTTAGGACCTTCATGTTAATAACAACCAATACAAGGTCTCTTAAAGTTGTAGTTCAGAGGTCGATGACAGCAGGTGTTCCCTTGGCCGTCTGCTGCGCCACATATATAAATACAGCCCAAGAGGCAAGACTAGGATTCACTTCACACTCGGCCACCGTAAGATCCATGACAGTCAAATGCCAGAGTGCATGCTGCCTCGGGTGGTGTCAGAGACACACTGTTACAAAACACTTATTTTCAGTAATTAAATAGAAAGAAACATTCCACATGGGAAAATTATATTAAAAACAAAGATTCCATGACTTACCAAAGGGGGAAAGCGCTGGTAGATAGGCACAATAAAAAAAACACACAAACACACACACAAAATTTCAAGCTTTCGCAGCCCACGGTTGCTTTGTAAGGAAAGAGGGAAGGAGAGGGAAAGATGAAAGGATGTGGGTTTTAAGGGAGAGGGTAAGGAGTCATTCCAATCCCGGGAGCGGAAAGACTTACCTTAGGGGGAAAAAAGCACAGGTATACACTCGCACTCTCACACATATCCATCCACACATATACAGACACAAGCAGACATATTTAAAGGCGAACTCTTGACGATGAACAATATTTACAACAATTTTAATTTCCTCCTATGCCCAATGATTATTATTATTATGACAAGCAACCCACCAGCCCACAAGCAGTAAAAGGAATCTGCTAAATTTCAGTTACACGATAAATCTCACATATCTAAGGCTGTCAATTCATCTAAATACCTACGGATTATAATTATGAAGAACTTAAACTGGAACAATCACATAGATAATGCAGTGGGGAAGGTGAGCCGAAGACTGCATTTTATCAGTAGAACACTTAAAATATGCAACAGATCTAGTAGAGAGAGAGCCTACACTTCACTCGTCTGTCCTCTTCTGCAGTGTTGCTACACATTATGGATCCTTACCAAACAGGATTGATGGAGGACATTGAAAAAGTTCAGAGAAGGCCAGCTTGTTTTGTATTATCATGAGACAGAGGAGAAAGTGTCACACACATGTTATGTGAGTTGGGGTGGAAATCATCAAAACAAAGGCTGTTTTTGCAGCAACATTTTTTTGTGCTCTTTCAGTCATCATCTTTCTGTTCCTAATGCAAAAATATTATGTTGATCACTTACACATAGAGAAATTATCATTGTACTCAAATAAAAGAAAGTAGAGTTTTCATAGAAAAATGTAAGTGTTTTGTTTTTTCCATATGCTGTTTGAGAGTGGAGCAGTAGAGAAATAGTCTGAAGATGATTTGATGAACCACCCGCTAAGCATTTTAGTGTGAACTGCAGAGAAGTCATGTTCATGAAGATGCAGGTCATCACAGAATATTTTGTATGCAGCATCTCATCTGAAGGCTTAGTCAACTGCCATTACCTTGTGGCCACCATCCATATGACCTCCCCTTTTAGCTAGTAATGTGATGTAAGATTAACATGGACAAGAGTTGGCCTCTTTCTCACTCTGTTCTACTTCTCAATGAAATCTCTTATTAAGTAACTACATTATTAACACTGATTTTGATCTATAGTTCATTCTTCTGATTCCTGTTGTGGTGTTATATTCCTGACCTTTGCTTGTACATAGGTTTGACCAGAGTTTACCTTTTGTACCATAACTTATAAAGTGTAATTTAAAAGTAACCACCACTTCAATACAGTTTAAATGTGAATATGAAAACTATGTTCCTTTTTCTTCTTGTAGCATTAAAGATGAAGTGCACAACTAATTTTCCATTTGTGGTGCTCCTTCCCCTAAAACTTAAGTTACTGCTGTCTGCTGTCTCTTTAAAACCAGAAGATACAAGTTGTACATTTGGCGTATTTTTTTGTTCTTGACCTGCAATGTCCTTGTAAGAGTGATTCATGGGTGAATAAAACTAACTACTACAAGTAAGACATCCTGCATACAAAATCTGCCATCTTAATTTTATTGGTTACTGATGTAACTTACACTACCGGCTTTTAGGATTTCTGAATAATATTATCACAGTTAGTTGCACGTTCCAACAATTTGTAATAAACATTTTGCCTGAAGTGGCAGCATACACAGGCACACTTACTATTTATTTCCAAAAGAATTATTATCTTATAAGAACAGATACTTGTAAATTTCTGTACTTAACGTCAATCCATTATTTCCAAGGAACTATTTTAGAATGTTTACCTTTAGATCTCCTGGAAGTTTTGCTGTCAATTTTTCTGCATATTCATGGACTTTTGGGTGCATGTATATATTAGTAGTATGCCACAAAGTTTCCATCTGCTCTTTGGCTGCTTTATTTACAGTACTGCAAAGGAAAAAAGTTATCTTTCATTTATTTAGTTAACTTCTTTGCCAACAAAGTTATGAAATTATACTTGAAGCACACAACTGCAAACACACAACAAAGATCCACAAATATGTAAATGCAGACAAACATAATAACATAACAAAAGACGAAAAGTTCATCCAGTCATCAGTGGGGATAACTTCTTTCATTGCCCTCAGTCCTTCCTATCTTTTCTTTTTCTGCTCTTATTCTATTATTGTACTCACTTGTCCCCTTTCTTTCTATTCTTACATTATATCCTCAGTTTTACAATTGCCACCAGAATCACTTTTCATCATTGCCATTAAGAACCATCTGTCTCATTCTTTCCATCCACTCAATACTTCCCCAACCCCTCCTGGCCTCCCCTGACCCTTCATGATAGCCATATTCATTTTATCTCCCCAAACATAAAATAATGGGAGGTGTAAAGGTGACCACTCACTGTATAGTTTAGTAGTTGACAGGATCATAAACAAAACTGAGACCATTGCTAATTGGAGAGGAAGGAGAAGAATTTTCTATAACACAGGAATCCCCAAGTCATCTCTGTTCTCTTCATAATATAATCCTATCAAGCGATCTCAATTTTCTAGTAATCTTATAAATTCAAGCTCTTGATCTCTAGCAATGGAACAGCACTCCAACTACCACTTCTAAATGTTCTCCAATCTACAGTCTTCCTATTCCTGCCTCAGAGTACCACTACCCAGCAAGACCTATCCTACTCCACGTGAATGCCAAATCCAGTCTTCCTACCACCAAAATACTCCCTTGCAGACCTCTTCCATCTGCCACATCCCCACAAAAATTTCTCCCAATGTACTACGAAACCCAGAAGAAAGTTGTCAACTTATCCACTATGAACTTCAAACCCCACAAAAATTTCAGTCTTTTATAGAGGTCTCACCTTCAGTCACACACACTAATTCAATGATTCAATCCTGTATAAAGATCCACTGTCATCCAGCAAAATCCTACAGCAGAAACAAACTTATGCCAACCGTACTCCCAGCATCTTGTTGAAGGAGTAGCATCGCTGTGGAAGACAAAGTCTTCATGGCTGCTACCCATGCCATACTGTGCCGCACCATGTGGAACAATACCTCCATGCCAACCAGGATGGATTCGGAAAACATTGATCACGTAAAACCCAACAAACACTTTTCTCTCAAATGAAAAAGCTTTGGATCATGGCAATCAGGTAGATGCAGTATTTACTGATTTCCAAAAATCCCAGTACCACATCTCTGTTTATTGTCAAAAGTTTCATCATATGGGGTATCAAGTGAAATTTGTGACTGGACTGAGGACTTTGGTAGGGAGGACACAGCATGTTATCTTCGATGGAGAGTCATCGTCAAATGTAGAAGTAACCTCAGGTGTGCCCCTGGAGCATACCTGTCATTGTTGTTCATATTGCATATTACTGACCTTGAAGACAATATTAATAGTAGAACCAGGCTCTTTGCAGATGATGTAGTTATCTGTAATTATGCATTATATGAGAGAAGCTGCATAAATATTCAGTCAGACCTTGATAAGATTTCAAAGTGGTGCAAAGATTGGCAACTTGCTCTAAATGTTCAGAAATGTAAAATTGTGCCCTTCACAAAATGAAAAAAACATAGTATCCTATGACTGTAATTGGCCAACTCATACCTGGATGCAACACTTTCTAGGTGTGCTCAGTCATGAGGAAAGTAGGTGATAGACTTAAGTGTTCTGATAGAATGCTGGGGAAATGCAATCAGTCTGAAAGGCAACTGCCTACAAATCATCTGTGTGACCCAGCATAGAATATTGCTCAAGTGTGTGGGACTTGTACCATGTATGACTAACAGGGGATATTGAACATATGCAGAGAAGAGCAGCATGAACGGCCACAGACTACTTTGATCTGTGGGAGAATGTTTCAGAGATTCTAAAGACAATGAAGTGGAAGACTCTTGAAGATAGGTGTAAACTATGCCTAGAAAGAATAATTACAAAGTTTGAAGAGCCGGCTTTGGGTAATGACACTGGGAATATACTCATGGTGGTTTGAAGAGTACAGTTGTAGATGTAGATGAAATATGTTACTGTGACCCCTCTGTGAAGGTCGCTGTTTCACTAATTCTGGTTGACTTGGGGCATAACATTGTCCATGTGATCTAACAATTGCCAGTGCTGGATCCCACATTTTGTCAAAGTTAAAATAATCAACACAATTAATTATATCCTTTTGCAACTGTATCAACAGCTACTCTGAAAACTGAATCCCACAAGGATGAAACAGATGTTAATATCTGGCATTATTCATAGTCCAAAGCATAGCTTGCCTGTATACAGTTCTCAGGCACTGCAGATTTATAATGCTGTTGTAGCAGATGAGTATAACACTCATGCTCTGTGCAACATTTTTGAACTGTATAGAGAGTGGGTTCGATGTATGACAAACAGACAGAATTGTGGCTGAGGATATAATTGATCGATGTGACCAGGAATGAGACTGTAAGTCTGAAGTAATACTGGCGTTAGGATCAACTCTCCACAGCTCCTTTACCTGGGTCACCATCACTATTGATGCCACCTCCCTCTACATAACATCCCCAATTCCCAAAACCTTGACACCAGTCTTCAATACATCCTGCCACAACACTCAATGACAGGGCCACCTGTGAAAGCAGTCATGTGGTATACCAACTTAGCTGCAACACTGTGCAGAATTCTTTGTGGGCATGATGAGGGCAGCCATTTAAATACAGCTGAAGAAGGATTTAATTAATTGTGCTGATGGTTTTAAGCTTGAGAAAATGTGGGATCCGGCAAACTGTGTTGGTGGTTTTAACATTGACAAAATTTGAAATCCAGCACTGGTAATTGTTAGCTTACATACTTTCCCCAGTCAACCAGAATTTGTGAAATATCATCCTTCACAGAGGGGTCATGGTAGCTTATATCTCTGCCACATGTATTATATCTTCCACCATCATGCATACACAGTGGTCTAGAGGTAGCATCTTTACTGCAGAACTCAATCAGTCTTTCATTCGTAGTACCAAGTCCATATCCTCTAGCAATCCTTCCTTCTATTCCTTTCCATATTCCAGTCCCTCCTGACCATTAGCTTTTATCTTCCTGTACATACCGAATTACCTGTTCAATATTCTCATATGCTTCTGTGTCTCTTCATCTTCACCTTGAGACAACCACATGTGTACCTGAACTATCACTGTCAGTGTTGGTTTGCTGTCAATTCTGATATGAACAACTCTATCACTGTAACTCATTTGCTGCCCTACCTTCCTATTCACACGGGAAGAATGAGTAACCAACAAAATGTTAATGTTCTATTAGTCTGGGCATGCAGTGTCAGAAGTAGTGCAGAGATACTAGGTGAAATGGCTGCATTGGAAAATTTGAAGAAATCAAAAAAGAAATGATTGTTAGAAGAACTGACCCAGTGTATAGAAAAGTCAAAACAGCCTTTGATGAACTCAAATACAATGATGGTAACATTAAGTGTGCAATGGGAATTCCACTGTTAAATGCAGAGGAGAAAGTGGATGGATGGGAAGAGCACATTGAAGGCTTCTATGAAGGGGAAGACTTGTCAGACGTGGAAGAGCAATAAACAGGATTCAATATGGAAGAGATAGAGGATCCAGTATTAGAATTAAAATTTGAAAGAACTTGGGGAAGACTTAAGATCAAATAAGGCAGAATGGATAAAGAGCATTCCATCTGAACTTCTAAAACCATTTAGGGAAGTGGTTGAAAAAATGACTATTCATGTTGGTGACTAGAATGCTTGAGTCTGGTGATATACCACCTGACTTTCAGAAAAAAATCATCCACACAATTCCAGAGATCAAAGGAGCTGACAATCAGCTTAACAGCTCACGCATCCATGTTGCTGACAAGAATAATATACAGAAAACGGAAAAGATCAAACAATGGAAAATCCAGGCTGGAATGTAACAATATTATGAAGTGGAAAGCTGCTACCCACCTTATGTTGGAGATGCTAAGTTGCAGATATGCACAACAAAAAGACTGTCACAAATAAGCTTTCAGTCAGCAAGGCCTTCATCAAAAATAGACAACACACACAAGCACACACACACACACACACACACGCACACACATCTATTTTTGATTAAGACCTTGCTGGCTGAAAGCTTATTTGTGACAGGTTTTTGTTGTGCTTATCTGCGACTCGGCATCTCTGGTATGTGGTGAGTAGCAACTTTCCTTTTCATAATATTGTTGAAGAATAGAAAATAATATAGAGGAGGTGTGACGTGATGATCTCTTTGGCTTTAAGAAAGGTTAAGTCAGCAGGGAGGCAGTTCTGACATTTCAGTTGATAATGAAAGCAAGGTTAAAGAAAAATCAAGACACATTCATAGGATCTGTCAACCTCAAAATGCATTCAACAATATCAAATGGTACATGATGTTCAAAATTCTGAGGAAAATAGTGGTAAGGTATAGGGGGAGATGGATAATATAAAACTTGTACAGGAACCAAGAGGGATTAACAATAGTGGAAGACCAAGAATTAAGTACTCGGATTAGAAAGTGTTTAAGACAAGGATGTAGTCTTTTGCCCCTACTGTTCAATCTATACATTGAAGAAGTGATGATGGAAATAAAAGAAAGGTTTAGGAATGGAATTAAAATTCAAGGTGAAAGGATACCAAGGATAAGCTTCACTGAAGACATTGCTATCCTGAGTGAAAGTGAAGAAGAATTACAAGATCTGCTGAATGGAATGAACATTCTAGTAAGTACAGAATATGGACTGAGAGTAAACTGAAGAAAGATGGAAGTAACAAGAAGTAGCAGAAATGAGAACAGGTTTAAAGTTATGAGGATTGATGGTCATGAAGTAGATGAAGTTAAGGAGTTCTGCTACCTAACTCCTGATGGAATGAGCAAGGAGGACATCAAAAACAGACTAGCACTGGCAAAAAGTGAGTGTTCCTGGCCAGCAGAAGTCTACTAGTATCAAAAGTCCTTAATTTGAGGAATGTACATCTGGAACAGAGCACTGTATGGTAGTGAAACATGGACTGTGGGAAAACTGGAATGTAAGAGAATCTAAGCATCTGAGATGTGGTGCTACAGACAAATGTTGAAAGTTAGGTGGACTGATATGGTAAGGAATAAGGAGGTTCTGCACAGGATCAGAAAGGAAAGGAATATATGGAAAGCTCTGACAAGAAAGGGGACAGGATGTTAGGACATCTGTTAAAACACCAGGGAATAACTTCCATGGTACCAGAGGGAGCTGCAGAGGGTAAAACCTGTATAAGAAGGCAGAGACTGGAATACATCCAGCAAACAATCGAGGACAAAGGCTACAAGCGCTATTCTGAGATGAAGAGGTTGACGCAGGAAAGGAATACGTGGTGGGCTACATCAAACCAGTCAGAAGACTGATAACTCAAAAAATGACCACTAACAAGTATGAATGGCAACTGCCAAACTGGCCATGTTACAGCTGGACCACCCAGTTGCGGAGCATGCTACCCAACAGAATTTGTGTGACTTCAACTGCTTCACAATCCAATTTTTCCATTGGCACCAGAATTTCTGAATTGTGTAAATGGGAACTCTCTCTGCAACATATCCTACGTTCCCATAACCTTTCTGGCCTCTGCCTTCACTAGTCCGTCACCTCTACCTGCCTATCCCCTTCCCTACTCCCACTACAGTACACACACATCTTTTATCCCTGCAGCACACAGGCATGGTAGTCCTCTGCTTCTCTCATCATCATCATCATCTTCTGCCCCCAGCACAGCCTCCTGATGCTGCACCTAACAGCCCCTTATACTTCGCCGCCACATCCCTGAAAACACTCATAGGCAGGTATACAACTTTGACAGCTGTTCTCTATAAACATAAATGATTTGGCAGACAGGGTGGGCAGCAATCTGCGGTTGTTTGCTGATGCTGTGGTGTACGATAAGGTGTTGAAGTTGAGTGACTGTTGGAAGAAACAAGATGACTTAGGCAAAATTTCTAGTTGTCATGATGAATGGCAGCTAGCTCTAAATGGGGAAAAATGTAGGTAACGTGGGTGAGTAGGAAGAACACACTTGTAATGTTTGGTTACAGTATTACCAGTGTCCTCCTTGACACAGTCAAGTCATTTAAATATCTGGGCATAATGTTGCAAAGCAATACAAAATGAAATGAGCATGTGAGAACTGTGGCAGGGAAGGTTATAGGTTGATTTCAGTTTATTAGGAGTATTTTAGGAAAGAGAGGTTCACCTGCAAGTGAGGCTGCATAGAGGACACTAGTTTGGCCTATTCTTGAGTACTGCTCAAGTGTTTGGGATCCGTACCAGGCCGAATTGAAGGAAGACATCAAAGCAATTCAGAAGCGGGATGCTAGATTAGTTACTGTTAGGTTCGAATAACATGTAAGTGTTACTGAGATGTTTTGGGAATTCAGGTGGGAATCCCTAGAGGGAAGGTGATCTTGTTTTCAAGAAACACTATTAAGAAAATTTACAGAACTGGCTTTTGAGGCTGAACACTGAATAATTCTAATGCCACCAACATACAATGAGAAATTTGGGCTCATATGGAGGCATATAGGCAGCCGTTTTTCCCTCTCTCTATTTGTGAGTGGAACTGGAAAGGAAATTAACTACTAGTACCCTCCAACACACACCATGCGGTGACTTGCAGAGTATCTATTTAGATGCAGACTTTGCGCGATAGTTTAATAATAATGCCTCCTTTGTGTGGTGAGTAGCAAATTAATCTATTTCAAAGTGTTGTGGCACCAATGATGTCGACACCAGCATCGATCTGAGTATCATCTTTGAACTAAGCTAAGATCATCTTCGAACAGTTCCACCATGTCAGTTCTTTGTAAGTTTTTCTTGTGTAAAGAGGTGAATAAACGACCTACTGCAAAATGGGAGTGTTGTTTGGTGTAACCGATCCGAACTTCCTCCTCACTGGTGACCCCAAGTTGTAACGTCTTCCATTTTTGCCATTTTACTGTGTCCGACCTCTGCGTCAGTTATTTTCACGTGTATTACATTGACACAGCAAATCGAACAATGACTTCGGCCCAACACCTAATGCCGGATTTTGTGATCGACATGCATTGTGTTGCGGGCGATGTACACCTGCCAGGACTGCAACACGATGCCTCTCACTTGACGATTATGCCCATTTCGCCGGACGTTATTGAGCCTGCAACAATAAGTGAGGTTAGGAGTGTGCATGACTCCGGCTATTAAATGCCTTTGTTCCCACCACATGTACCCTCCCTGACCGACTGTGCAGTTACCTCTTACGGATCTCCATGCAGTGAGGGACCAATGCCGATTTCTATAAATGCTTCTCTGGACAACCTACCACCACCAAGACAACAATTTGCCATGCTGCAATCTGTGCAGTACCACGTGGATACCTGCCACGTGGCCGGAACTGCTTCATTCACAGGTCAACCTACTCAGCATCCGACCACACCCGCACCTGCCTCGGTTCAGCATCAGCACTTGCCTTCCTACTTCAATACCTCGGCCTGCAACAGGAACAATAACTTGTTATCTGTCCCTGACCTCTACCTCTGTCCCACTGCTTCGCCTCAGTGTTTTGTGCCACAACATTCACCTTATCTGCACACCGTTTTGAGTGGAGTGAGTATCAACAGTGAACTTTCATACATTCTGTCTCACGTTTGACATCATTTCCCACACTGTGCTTCTGGACAGCCTGCACCTCTGCAGCCTTCCCGCAACACAGGATCATACATCGAGCTTTCTGCGGACTAACACACATTCTCAAACTTTGAACTTTTTCTCATCTGTCGCCCACGTGCCGGCTCCAGTCGATCAACCGCTCTCGTTCTCGGCACATCTCGGTGCCTCATCCATGTCGGTCTTCCGCGACGCGTCAATCCGAACACACCCGCAACATGTTGAGCTTCCGCAACCACAATCAACACATTATGGTGTCTCACCTGCGTTGGCCTTCCGCGTCGCAACAGATCACGCTCAACCACAACATGTAACCTTCACGCTGCCTCTCGAACAGCCATCGTTACCACATCCCCTGGAGGCACACTCTCCTCGAATACTACAGCAACAACAGCTCGTTTCAGGCAGTGCCCCAACGAATTCAACTCAACCTTTTCTTCTGAACATTCTACAACACTTACCTACGCTGCCGCCGTTTGATCCCGACAGAGCTATAACCTGGTTCAAAATTGCGGACGAAGTGTTCGACCGTTACAAACTCGATGAGTCAACCAGGTTTCCATGCCTCATCACACACCTGCACGACCAGGAGGACTTCATTGCTGACCTGGTCGACGCCCCGGACTCACCTACTCGATACACTCTAGCCAAAGATACAGTTCTACGTCGGCTTGCACACTCAACTAAGGCAGCAATACGGCAAGTGCTCCAGGTCGAGCAACTAGGCAACGACAAACCTTCCCAGCTCTGGAGACGGCTACAAGCCCTGGTCAGCACCGATCTATTCTCTGACAAAGCTCTCCTCGCCATCTGGTCAGATAAACTATCTCTTCACATTCGCTTTGCTCTGGCTCAAAGGCCTTGTGAACCTGTCGAGCAACGAATGACAATTGCTGACAAGCTACACGATGCATCACTGCCCCACTTCGCCAGCCACTGCCTACCTGACAAATCTCAGGTTCACGCTCATCGCCCTGCGGCCGGACGCGGCTGGGCCATACTGTGCCGACCATTCTGCTCGCTCCGAGAAGCAGTAAACAAGCAACTGGGACATCACCGGCTCTTCCCGCGGCCATGCCCCCTCCTGCAACCGAACCTGCTGCGGCCATCGAACCTCGGCCACCGCCACTGGCAGCGAACTTTCCACAGGAAATGCAATCGCACTACCCATACTGTTACTTCCACACACAGTTTGGTGTGGCGGCACGGAACTGCAGACCACCCTGCTACTTCCCAAACCCCAATTGCAGGTAGGTTTGGGTGCTGCCTCCTGCGCACAACATGACAGGCACCTCCAGTGTTCCATTCTGTCCTGGAACAACCGGTTAATTGTGGACGACTTTACGTTAAAGACATTTCGTCGGGATACCTTTTCCTAGTGGACACAGGCATCAATGTTTCACTGCTGCCCACGTCCTTAGCGTCGTCGAACATCCGCCCTCATCATACTTCACTGCAAGTCGTGAATTCAACTAAACTACAATGCTCGTGTTCAACTTCACAAGTCGGCTCACTCTCTGCAAACTGCAAACTTGAGTGGACTTTTTTAGTGTGCGAAATTGACGAACCTATACTAGGCATTGACTTCTTGCGACACCACAAAATTTCACCAGACCTAGTGCAAAACACTGTGTACCCCATCCGTCCAAAGCTCACTTCCCACTTCCCCTGTGCCCCGTCGAGCAACCCCCCCCCCCCCTCCCCTGTAGCACATCGGTCAGGGCTCATCTCATCCGTACATGCTTGTCTCTGTTGACAACATTACAAGAAACGACGCATAAGTGCCTTGTCGAGCTTGAACACGTGGCTCGCCTACGCAAAGAAAACTTCAAGCTCTCCCTCTGGCTCCACAAAACACAGCTCAAGCTCACCAATGCAGCAAAGGAATTACAGACACTACAGCAAGGACAAAGCAAGGTCAGTAAGTGCACCGAATCTGCTTGCAATACCAGCAATAGAGCCCCCGTGTGCTTACCTCCCGCTACTCCTCGCAACTGTACTATCAAGTCTGCCATAACTTTACTGACAGTTCTACAGGGCCACTATCACATAACATGGCAGTGTTTGACACTTGGCCGGACACCAGTACGCATGCGCGACGAGCGTCACGTGTTCCCAAACTGATAGCTCCTACGCCTCCCCTCGCGGACAGCACCTCAAATTATGCAACTTCGGCTCCTGAGCATTGCCGTGCGACCGCCAGTGACAACACAAACAGTGGACTTGCGCCTAGTGCTTCGCCCGCGACCG
Source organism: Schistocerca americana (assembly GCF_021461395.2). NCBI lineage: Eukaryota > Metazoa > Arthropoda > Insecta > Orthoptera > Acrididae > Schistocerca > Schistocerca americana. The sequence goes on from NC_060121.1 coordinate 869,320,358, forward strand.
TGCTGCCACAGGCCGCGCCCTCGGACAATGGACTCACTAACGGCTAACGAGTTCTATCGACCTCACCTGACCTTGGTGCCACTGCTTCGGGCCGGTGGCCATCTTGTCGCGTTGACTCCTGGGACACTTTGCCGCCTCGGCTCCCGTCGGATCCGCCGAGTGGCTCCGAACACCACGACCACACCTTGCCCGCCCCGCCCATCACACATTGTAAACAAACCGCCTCCTGCGCCACCGGCAACATTTCTGTCGTCACCAACGGCACGGTTCACAAACTTCAGCTCACGCCAGATCCCCCGATCTCCAGTAAACCACGTCGACTTTGTCCCGAGCACCTCTCCAACCTTCAAAAACAGATTTCTGAACTACTAAGCTCCAGCGTCATTGAACCCTCTGCCAGTAGCTGGTCTACGCCCATACATATGACACCCAAGAAAGACGGGTCGTGGCACATGTGCGGAGACTGCCGTCGACTAAACGCATGAACAATTATGGACACCTACCTCATACCCCACATTGTCGACTTTACCAGTTCCCTCGCAGGTGCGACCACGTTCTCTGCCTTTGATTGCAAACAGGCCTACCACCAGATCCCCATGGCACCTGAAGACATCGAGAAGACAGCAATCACCACTCTGATCAGTTTGTTTCACTTTCGATTCATGCCCTTCGGTCAACGAAGTGCTATTCGAACTAAAATTCTGCTTTGCCTATCTTGATGACATTGTTGTGTTCAGCTCCTCCGTCGAGGACAACATTCGACATGTGCAAACTGTTATAAACACTCTCGGGGCAGCAGGCATTGAGACCAACCAGGACAAATTACAGCTACATCAACCCGCTGTCACTTTCTTGGTTTTCGGGTCTCTGCCAATGGCATTTCACCTCCCCCTAAGAAAGTACAAACAATACTAAACCTACCCAGACCTTTGTCATTCAAAGAGCTCCGGTGCTTTCTGGAAGAGTTAATTATTATCGCCGACATCTACCTCGGGCTGTGGAGATTCAGGCTCCGCTGACGGATGCTTTGGCAGGCACCAAGACTTCTGGATCTCGGCCCGTTCCATGGACCCCTGCTATTACTGCCTCTTCGACTGCCCTCAAAAATCTTCTTGCCGAGGCCTGCAACATCACGCATCCTCATCCCAATGCGCAGCTTTTCATCACCACAGACGCGAGCGATACTGCCAGACAATCGATGGCCAGACTTCGCCTCTGCAGTTCTTCTCGCGCAAGCTCACCAATGCACAATGGAAATATTCCGCGTTTGACAGGGAGTTGCTCGCGGTCTACGAAGCGATCAAGCACTTTAAGACTGATGTTGAGGGATGCCCTTTCTATGTTTTAACAGACCACAAACCCCTGGCTGGGGCCATTACAAACCCGCCAGCTGACCCGCCTCTTCACCGCTTCAGATACATATCTCAGTTCACCACCCATGTCAGACACATAAAGGGTGTTGACAATATAGTTGCTGATTTCCTTTCACGAGTCGACGCCGTCCATTCGCTATTAAACCTCTCTGAACTGCCTAACCTCATACCTGCCAACAAGGACACACAAAACCTGATTTCAGACTCTACCTCTTCACAACACTTCGTCCGCACCACCTTCCCTGGTATTTCTGGTGACATCTGGTGCGACGACAGTACGGACACGTTACACCCCCTCATCCCAACCACGCTCCGTCGAGCTGTCTTCAATGCTCTGCATAATTTAGCCCAACCCGGTGTCCATGCGTCCCCCCACCTCATAGCGGAGTGCTTTGTGTCGAGAAATGTCAACAAGGATTGATAGCAATGGGCATGCCCCTGATCTGCATGCCAATGATGCAAAATACACAAGCACACTTCGCCACCCTTGGCGCCTTTTCGATACCTCCTGGGTGTTTCCAGCATATTCATATTGACATTGTCGGCCCTCTCCCCCCCTCTAACGGCTTTCGTTATGTTCTCTCGTTTATCAACCAAACAACTCACTGGGTTGAGACTGTCCTCCTCCCCAATATTACGGCAGAAACTGTTGCTCGAACTTTCGTCGAGTCATGGGTATCGCGTTTCGGATGTCCAGGTATCATCATGACTGACCAGGGCAGGCAATTTGAGTCGGTCCTGTTCAACGAGATTTGTAACATTTGCGGCATCCGGCGCATCCATACCAAAGCATATCACCTGCAAAGTAACGGGCTACTTGAGTGCTGGCACTGCACTTTCAAGGCGGCTCTTTGATGCCACGACTCTCTATGGACGGAAGCCCTTCCCCTTGTGCTACTCAGCATTCGTGTGATCTATAACAAAGATCTCAAAGGCACAATAGCAGAGTTCATATACGGCCAGAACATTGTTCTCCCTGGTGAACTCGTGAGCCCTTCTGCTTCTTTCCCTCAGTCTGACTTACCTTCCTTCGTGGACCGCGTCAGACACCACTTCATCAACCTCCACATCCCTCCGCCCGCCAGCCATTCCCGCCCTAAGGTTCATGTCCCGAAATCTCTGGACAATTGCGAGTACATCATGCTCCGAGATGACACTGTCCATGCTCCCCTCCAACCTCTATATACCGGCCTGTACCGAGTTCTCTGGCGCTCAGCCAACACCTATGATATCCAGATGAAAGTTTCAGCTGTCACAGTCTCTCTCAACAGACTTAAGCCTGCTTATGTCGAGTCTTCTTCTACCCCCCCTCAGGCCACGACCACGCCACTCACTGTCGTGGCTCACGACGCTCCAACCACTCCCTCCACATCGGACTTACACACTCAATCGAGTGACTTCCAGCTCCAATCGTCGAGCTCTCCAATGACCTCACCCCCTACTCCGGTCTCACACACTCCGTCGAGTGACCACATGCCCCCCCCCCCCCCCCACGTCGAGCTTACCTACGATCACGCCCTTGCCGCCAGGCCCTTCGCCGGTCTTTCCCACATCTCCAATCTCCACTGTCGCCTGCCTTGCCCTGTCGAGGTTTCTCATGCCCCCCCCCTCCCCCCCAATCTTGAACATGCCCTCGCTCGAGGTGTTTGTGCTTGCCCCTCCAGACATAATCCACGACATCTCAATAATACTACGCGATGATATACTGTTCGTCGTGTGTTTCCCTTCATCCAGTGCTCATGACACAACCTCCGCCATTCCCTGCCACCTGATGAAATGTGTTCCTCTCTTGCCCGATGTTGACCTGGACATGCTTCTTGTGTTCGCCACGCCCACCGGAGACATCATCGTCGTCACTCCGTTGCACCCACAAACCTCCGGCCTACTTGTCACCGCACGACCAGCACACCCAATACGACGTCCGGCTCACTTCAACGACTTCCAGGTTCGGTGGCCGAACCTTCCTTCACGACATCTACCCACACAGCTCACCGACGACACTGTCGAGCTGACTGTGATCCGGCTCCTGCGGACCACCCCTGCCGACGCCATAGTCACCCTCCCCCCCTCCCCCCAGCTTCTCAAGAGTACTCTGTATTGCAGGGGGGGGGGGGGGCTATGTGGCCCTGATGAGGTTGACACTAGCATCGATCTGAGTATCGTCTCTGAACTAAGCTAAGATTATCTTTGAACAGTTCCGCCATGTCAGTTCTTTGTAAGCCTTGCTTGTGTAAAGAGGTGAATAAACGAACTACTGCAAAATGGGAGTGTTGTTTGGTGTAACCGACCCGAACTTCCCCCTCAGTGTCATCAAAGTATACAGAAAGGCAACCCATCAACAGAATCAATGATCACTACACCACTGTCTAACAATAATGGTAGTTCCTAGATGGAATAATAGGTGAAATAAAGGCAATCACTTGCCCAAAGCTGACTTGTGTGACATACAGAAACAGACAAGAGAATACAGAATTTACACTAGCTTTCGAACTCTTCGTCTTTCCCTAGCAAAAGTGCACACACACTCATGCGTGTGCACACACACACACACACACACACACACACACACACACACACAACTATGCAAACACCCAAATGCTCACACCTGTGGCCACAGTGAATGTCTTGTACAAATCTGAAAACCTTCTTCTTTTATCATTGTTTCTACACTAAATCTGAATTTTTTTTACAAATGAAAAAAATGTAATTACAAAATTCAGGAGTGATGTTTAAAAAGAGATAAGCTATTACCAAACCTAACTAAAATTAGTGTTTTGTTTGTATAGCATCCATAACTGTCAATTACATATTTCATTTGTTGGTGTTAGAATATGTCTGCGTGTAACAAGTTTTACAGAATTCTGAAAGTAACAGATTCTGCCCAACTCTGTGTACATGTCAGCTCTAATACAGTGGCTCCTGTTACATCAGCTGATAAGTGGACTTCTCTCTTTGATCAGAAATATAATTGTTATGTAAAACAGACATTATAAGCTACTTACGGGTGACAATGTCCAACACTAACAGTTACAACTCCTCCAAACATATCAAGATATCGTTTGCCGGTGTGATCAAAGAGCCACTGCATATATCCATCATGGATTAACAGAGGCTTTTTATAGTAGGATACAATGCATGGAACCAGGTGATCTTCTCGTATTTCTTGAATCTTGTCATAATGTAGTCCCTGTTACAACAAACCTATAATGTAAAACAACACTTAATTAAGTGAACATAATTATGTTTCAAGTATGATTACATTTATTATAATTTAATACAGAAAAAGATGGCAGAATTTACCATTCACTTTGCAGCAGAATGTATGATGTAACGAAATATCTTGGCTGATTAAAACTGATGACGTTATCAGAACTGATGCCTGACCTCTGTTTTATGGGCAATGCTCTTAACAAGTGAGCCATCTGAGACAAGTTTTTTTGCAGGACACACTCCACAGCAGGGTGAATGATTCATATTGGGAACAGCTTCTATGCACTGGCTAAGTCACTGCATCACTATGTTCCTTCTCCCAAGAAAGATAGTCCAGCAAGGTACGAACAAGCGCTTCTGTAGCAGAGAGGTGCTGGCAGATTGAAGCTTCGAGTCAGGTTGTGAGACATGTTCAGATGCTGCTTTTGAAAAGTATACAAGGTGTGTCCCAAAAGTCATTAAATATACTTTTCCGCCACACCCCAACAGGTTGCACCACATTCAGGCCACTTACGTCAGGTGGGTGGCGACCCTTAACTTCACAGCATGCCCTAGGTCAGTCTGCTCTGAACATCAGTTGTGTCGGGATTACTGATTTAGTGCACTCGTATTTTGAGACCATGTCATCATGGATACTTTCAAACAACAATGGGGGACTGAATTCTGCGTAAATCTCAACAAAAAAGCTGCAGAAATTTATGAAGTATAAGGCACATGAGATGTGCTTTTTGTACAAAATTGGGAGGGTAATTATGGTCTGTGAAGGCCTCAGTGAGACCCTCGGTGTATGTCGAGAGGGATATATATGTGATGGCCATGGGTTGCTACGCTGTACGGAAGGGACTTCTTGGTATGGAATTGGTGGGTGCTGCCGAAGTGGAGGTATTGCTGGTGGTTGGTAGGTTTGATATGGACAGAGATACTGCTGTAACCGTCTGTGAGGTAGAGGTCAACACTGAGGAAGATGGCCTGCTGGGTTGAGTAGGACAGGAGATGGTTTTGAAAGACAGCTACAGCAGTACCTCTGTCCATATCAAACCTACCAACCACCAGTAATACCTCCATTTCAACAGCTGCCACCCCTTCCACACCAAGAAGTCCCTTCCATACAGCCTAGACAACCATGCCTGTTGCATCTGTAGTGACAAACAATCCCTCTCAAAATACACAGGCCTCAGACTGAGGCCATCATAGATTGTAATTAACCCCTCCCCTCAATCTTGTACAAAAACATATCTCCTGTGCCTTATCTTTTCAGTCACCCAGCACTCCCAAGTCCCACCGTTCAGCCACAGAGGAGCATTTGCCCTGACTCAGTACCATCCAGGACTGGAGCAACTGAATTACATTCTCCACCAAGGTTTTGACTACCTCTCATTGCTCCTTGAAATGAGGAATGTGCTACCCACTGTTCTTCCACTCATCCCACAGTGGTATTCCATCACCCACCAAACCAACAAAATATCCTTGTCAATCCCTACACAGCCCCAGCTCCAAACATCTTGCCTTATGGCTCATGTCCCTGTAATAGATCTAGATGCAAGACTTGTCCCATACATCCTCCCACCATCACCTACTCCAGTCCAATCACAAATATCACCTACGTCATCCAAGCCATGGCTACCTATGAAACCAGTCATGTGATCTACAAGCTAAGATGCAACCACTGGGCTGCATTCTACGTGGGCATGACAACCAAAAAGCTGTTTGTCCACATGAATGCCACTGACAAATTGTGCCCAAGAAACAGCCAGATCATCCATTTGCTGTGCACGCTACCCAACATGACATTCTTCACTTCAATGACTGCTTCACAGCCTGTACCATCTGGATCCTTCCTACCAACGCCATTATTTCTAAATTGCGCACATGGGAACTCTTACTACAATATACCCTACATTTCCGTAATCCTTGTGGTCTCAATCTTCGTTAGCCATTGCCCTTACCCATCTAGCCCCTTCCCTGTTCCCATTCCAGCACTACACAGTTCTCTATTCCATCAACACACACTCTCCCTTTTTACTTCTCTCCTTTCCCACTACCCCGCCCAACCACTGTCTGACTTCCCTCCTGCACGTAGCTACCCTACCCTCTCTCCATCTCATCCATGTACGCTCCCACGAGCAGCACTTTACCGTCCCAGACCCCTACCCTGTTATCCCTCCCCCTTCCCCTCTCCCCCTTTGCGCTTCCTTATCCCCACCACTCAGATACCTCTCCCACTGTGCACTGCTGCTCACAGTTTGGTCTCGGCAGCCAGAGACTGTGGTCATTTGTGTGTGAATTGCATTTGTTTGAGTGTGTGTGTGTATGTGTTTATGCTGTTTATTTTTGACGAAGGCCTTGTTGGCCAAAAGATCACTTTCTGACAGTATTTTTGTTGTAACTATCTGTGACTCACTGTCTCCACTATATGGTGAGTAACAACTATCCTTTTCACAATATTGTTACATGCTATCCTGGATCTTCCATTTTTTGTTTAATCTTGATCAGTAGGTATTTTTATACAAAAATGTGGAATAAAATATAATGCTCTGGAACAATGCATATGCCATAGACACATAAAGAAAAAACATCTTGCATGACAACATATTACTCAGTAAAAACGAAATACCTATGTTAAATTTTACACATACACACACCTGCACACACAGGCACATTGTGCTGGATGAATACTGAGTGCAGGGATTGCAGTTTGCAGGTTTACTGGAACAAGGGGTTGTGCTGTCTCCTTTCTCCATTCCCTCACTCCAACTGACAACCCCTCATCCCAGAATTGAATTACTGACATAGTGTCCTCAACTAGCTCACTGTAGCTGTACTGGTGTGTGTGTGTGTGTGTGTGTACATAGTCTAGCTTGAGAAAGGATTCATCAGAAAGCTTGTTAAGTTCTCAAACAATACAAACTGCAGGATGGAATGTAACAATATTATGAAAAGGATGGTTGCTACTCACCATATAGCAGAGATGCTGAGTCACAGATAAGCTCAACAAAAAGGCTTTCACACAATAAGCTTTCGGCTAACAAGGCCTTCATCAAAAACAACAGACACACACATACACACCACGCAAACACAACTCACACATACATGATCACAGCCTCTAGGGGCTGATGCCAATCTGACAGCCTATTTTTTTTTGTGCCTATCTGTGACTCAGCATCTCCGCTATAAGGTGTACAACAATTATCCTTTTCATAATATTGTTACGTTTTCAGTTTAGTTTATGTGTCTGGTGTAAGGTAACAAATAGAGGTTCACCTATTGACTGTAATTTTATTACATTGTTATATATTTACGGCCATGTCTTGATTTTCAACTTACATTAAGCAAAGACAACTTAGACAATAAAGGAAACAGTTGCAGAGTGTTTTTTCAAGCCATATAAAAAGACAGTTTTTCACAAAGTACATGTGTTAATTACCAGTTCTTAATACAGTATGGGATCGTACATTTTGCATAGAACAATTAGTGTCAATCAATGGAATTGCCTCTATTGCAGTGAAATATCAATTTAATTCAAATTAAAATATATATATTGTAATATTAATTGTTACTCATCATGTAATATTTAACACTTGAGTCTCTTTTTATGATACTAATTAGGAAAACTGTGTGTTTCTGCTGGGTGTAAGGTTGTGATTAAATAATTTTGTACAGCTTTTTTAATTATATGAATGCTGTAAGCAGCCAGCAATGTTGAAATTATAAAGGGGATCCCTGCTGCAAGCGCAGAGAACCAGAATGAGAATTTACGGAGTGAGTCGGTCTGTAGGAGTGGAAATTGGGTTCAGTTTGGTTTGTGTCAATAAATGAAGAAAAGAAAATGAGTTGTTTCAAGGCTTTTCATTAAGCAAAATCCTCACAATGATATAAGTACATGAAGAAACCCAAAGAATCACTTCAGGACTTCTGCAACTACTATTTAAATACGGCTAACAGTCTTCAGCACCTCTGATTCCATGATTCCACCAGATAAGTAACAAAGAATTTACACGTTTTTCTGCTCCAAAACCCAACTCCTTCTGCAAGAACCATGATATTGTGATATGAATACTGAAAATGATTAATATTTTTAAAGTGAAATTTTGACTTTATACTCATCTATTTTATGAGTGGATGTTTTATTTGGTCAGTTGTTACCTGTACAATTACAAATCGAGTATTTTACTTTTTCATAGCTACAGTCAGTGGTTATTTGTTTAAAGTCAAATCATAGCATAAAATTAATGCACAGACTTTCACCAAACAAACAAACTGCAATAAAAGATTGAGTTTATCAATGTAAACTGTGATTTCCACTTCTTTTAACAACTGGAAGTGGTTTTTTCCATTTATAATAAATGCAAATAAACAGTGAGTGAACTGCACTGAAAATCAGAGTATTAGTATAGTTGCTACCTCTCTAGCCTCTCAAAGGCTTTTGTTGTATTTCTTATGAAAATATTTTCCTGTACACATTGTCAATATTTTCCTGTACACAATGTCATTGTTACTTAGTGACATTAATAGGTACTCACTATTGATGCATAAATTCAACCATCTTCTATTGTGACAGCTTCTCTTTGTTCTACCAGAAATATATGGTGGTTACGAAAAAGTATGGCAAGTATTAGATTAGATTATTGTGAACAAATACAATGCAGGAAGCTCAAATTTTAATGAACTGTTCGAAATCAGCCAGCTTCTGGCCTATGTTTTTTTCATTATGAGCTGTATTACAAAATACAGTACTTTCTTACTGTAATATTTGAACAACACACATAACACGCTACATCTGAATTATGTCCCAACAGCCTAATAACTCCTAACAGCATATTTAATCTGCAAATGTTGTCCTGTGTATTTTGTTGTGGATTCACAAAGAAACTTATGAATCTCCATTTTCTGTTGCTCATTTCTGATATGCTTAAGACTTTATGCTCCCAAAAGCAATAGAGGTTGAAGATACAATCAAGCAGCACATTTCTTACAGTTAAGATAATTCTTGTGCATTGATCACAGTCCATACTCACTGTGTACTTCTTTGGCTGATAATCACATGGAGGCATCTCAGGTGCTGCCATAGCATGGTAGTCTTTCTGGCTAAACTTCAGAAAACGTAAACCTGTGAAAGTAAAATTCTGAATAATAGCCATTGTCTTCTAACAAGATGATTCTACATTCATAGCAAAAGTTTGTCAAGTACATTGTGAAAATTGTATGGATAAAATACAGAATAGAAGTGATATTTAGCTTTGAATTAATAATGATGACTTGATATTAACACATGTAGCTTGAATTCACATTTGTAATCATCTAACACTGCTTTTATAAACAGTATGTTAGGCTATCATAGGTACAAGACAAAGGCGTGAGTAAGGAGTAATGAAATAAGCAAATAATTCCAATAAACATAGGTCCAGAAATCAATGTTTTCCGCATATAACATACTATAATTCAGCATATGAACACCTTATAACAGAGTTCTCAAGGAGCCAAACTGCAAATATGCACATTTGGACAAATACCGGTACATTACAACAAGTGCTCCACATGGCTATCATTCGTGTGAAGGCAGATCTCAGCACACTACCTCATCTGTAGCAATACATGTTCAAATTGCAAGGTGTGGGCCAAATGTAGTTACCATTATCCATAATGTGTCTCCAGAGTTCATCAACACTATCAATATGGCTGGACTACACCAGAGCTTTTAAATACTGCCAAACAAAAAGGATCAAATTAAGGCACAGAACTTGGGAGGCAGTAGTACTGGCAAGCCACAACTGATACACTGTTTGCTGTCAAAGATTCATGCTGCGTATTCCTGAAGGGCCACCTGAAAGTGTGCTGGTACCCCATCATGCTCCTTAGACACTGGAAGTGTTGTAAGATTGGCACGACTTGTGCTTGTATCAGAGAAACCATTGGTTTCTGGACCTATGTTTATTAGGATTGTTTCATTGTCCTCTACTCACCCTTTCACTTGTACCTGTAATAGCCAGACAAATTGTGTGCTGAAAGGGAAAACTCAAGCTTTAATTTTATAAATGACTTTCACCATCATCTGGACTATTTCCACCAGCAAAAATTGTAATGAATAACTTAGTCATTGGCAGATATGATTTCATTTAAAAATTCTAAGAGACACTGATCCCACAACAACTAACGTTGTGCCAAGCTTTAACTTTTAAGCTGAAGTTTCCGTGTGTGAAAATATATATGAAGGATGACTTATCCAAAAGCAAAAGCATTTTTCCATCCTTTCTTTATGCTGCCAGTTACTCAATTCCAGTCAACAGCTCTATTCTTGTATTTATATTACAGTTATAGCTATTACTGTAATTGCTAAATTAAATCACCTTTTTCAGGCTGCATTTGTTGCATGAAATATACATCTAGTCCAGTCAGTTGACTTTTGCCTATGTGCTAATATTAAATGATCCTACAGATAGAGAAAACAAAAGAGAAAATGAAATTAACACTGATGCATGTATTCATTAGCAATTGGACCACCATCACGATTGAAAGGTTTTTCTGAGATAATCGAAAGAGGTATCTTGAACAGAATGACCACCTCAATGCCAACCAGCATGGATTTTGAAAACATCGATCACGTGAAACCCAACTTGCACTTCTCTCAACTGACACACTGAAAGCTTTGGATCAAGGCAATCAGTTAGATGCTGTATTTCTTGATTTCCAAAAAGCTTTTTACTCAGTACCCCATCTACGCTTATTGTCAAAAGCTCAATCATATGAGGTATCGAGTGAAATTTGTGACTGGATTGAGGACTTTTTGGTAGGTAGCATGCAGCAAGTTATCTTGGATGGAGAGAGATCCTTAGATGTAGAAGTAACTTCGAGTGTGCCCCAGGAAAGTGTGTTGGGACCCTTGCTGTTCATGTTGTACATTAATGACCTTGCAGACAATATTAACAGTAAAATCAGGCTTTTTGCAGATGATGCAGTAATCTATAATGAAGTGCTGTCTGAAAGAAGCTACGTAAATATTCAGTCAGACCTTGATAAGATTTTGAAGTGATGCAGAGATTGGCAACTTGCTTTAAATGTTCAGAAATGTAAAATTTCGCACTTCACAAAATGAAAAAACTAGTATCCTATGACTACAATATCAATGAGTCACTGTTGCAATTGGCCAATTTATACATACACCTGGGTGTAACACTTTGTAGTGATATGAAGTGGAATGACCACAAAGCTTCAATTCATGTGTAAAGCAGGTGGTAGACTTCAGCTTATTGGTAGAAAACAGAGGAAGTGCAATCAATCTACAAAGGAGATCACTTACAAATCATTTGTATGACTGGTTCTAGAATATTGTTCAAGTGAATGGGACCCATATCAGATAGGACTAACAGGGCATATTGAACATACACAGAGAAGGGCACCATGAATGGTAACAGGTTTGTTTAACCCATGGGAGAGTGTCACAGATAGACTGAAGTAAATGAACTAGAAAATGAGCTGGAAGACTCTAAGATAGACATAAACTATCCTGAAAAGTCTGTTAACAAAGTTTCAAGAACCGACTTTAAATGATTACTCTAATAATATACTACAACCCCTTCGTATCACTCACGTAGGGATCATAAGGGTAAGATTTTGATCATTATTGCGAACATAGAGGCATTCGTACAATCTCTCTTCCTGCACTCCATACATAAATGGAACAGGAAGAAACCATAATAACTGGTAGAATGGGACATACCCTCTGCCATGCACCTAACAGTGGTTTGCAGAATATAGATGTAGATGTAGTAATGCATGAAAGACTTGCTCATTTTCTAAATAAAAAAAAAATATTGACTAGTACTCAGAATGGGTTTAAGAAGAACAGATCATCAGGAATAGCAGTCTCCAAATTCATGAGAGTGGTCCCAACTGCTTCAGATATGAATGAATTAATTGTGAGATATTCATAGATTTATTGAAGTTGTGTAATCAGTTGTGACTTGGTGCTTATGGAACTACACTGTGATAGGGTCTGGGGACTGGCCTATGTTTGGTTCACGTTCTCTCTCTCTGGCAGACAATGTAGGGTGCAAAGTGCCATGAAGGGAAGGAAAATCTTTAAGATTATGGTAACAATAAAAATTAACCAGGGGTAAGTGCCCAGGTTTCCATGTTAGATCCCTCTTATTCCTGCAGTGTAGTTCGCCAATTAACCAAGCATTCCTACAAAAGGATGCACTGATGATGATTTACAGCAAAAGTCTCCAAGACAATAAATAATGCAGGAAAATGGTTTAAGAACATGACTTTGGTCATAAATAAAGAAAAAGCAGTATGGGTGAGCTTTAGTAATAAGAGAAGTAAAGTTGAAAGCAGCATGAAACTGTGTGTGCTTTACTGCCAAAGTCCCATACACAAAATTTCAAAGCACGTTGTTGGATGAACACTAGAGATGGGAAAAACATACAGAGATTCTGAATTATAAAACTAAATGTTGTGAATTGGACAAATTGCTACTCACTACACAGAGGAGGCACTGAGCAGCAGCCAGGCACATTTACAACTAGACTACCCCCCCCCCCCACACACACACACAAACAAATATTATACACAAAGATATATATTCACACACACAAACAGTACTTGTTGTTCTGTGGGCACAGAGACACTACTACTACTAACACTACTACCACAAAAAAAGCCTCATATGTGTGGTGAGCAGCAATCTATCCAGTTCATATCGTTTTATGTTGGAGGTTTCTACTGGCCAAGTAACTGTTGTGTACTAAGGCTTAGAGATTGTTGCAGCCTTGAATCATTGTAGTGCATCTATTAGGCCCTATGCATAATTATATTAACAGTTTGCTCTGAATGTGTGTGCTTTTTGAAATCTTGTAAGGAATTTTCAACATTGAGAAAATGAAATAAGTTCATAAATTCAAAGTAGAACTGAAACATTTTTTAATAACACACAGCTTGTAGAATAGTGGTGTCTGTGTGTGTGTGTAAAATATATATAAGAAAAATTCTTAATCTGTACACCACAAACAGCACAATATGTGACTACAGAACCAAATTCAGACAGTGTTTACATCCAAACCGAAGAAACATTAAATCATATCTCAGTAACAGAAAGCAAACTGTAAGCTACAACAGTCAAAAGTCACAGTTACTGAATGTCACTAGAGGTGTACCCCAAGGATCAGTGCTTGGGCCATTACTGTTTATAATACACTCCTGGAAATTGAAATAAGAACACCGTGAATTCATTGTCCCAGGAAGGGGAAACTTTATTGACACATTCCTGGGGTCAGATACATCACATGATCACACTGACAGAACCACAGGCACATAGACACAGGCAACAGAGCATGCACAATGTCGGCACTAGTACAGTGTATATCCACCTTTCGCAGCAATGCAGGCTGCTATTCTCCCATGGAGACGATCGTAGAGATGCTGGATGTAGTCCTGTGCAACGGCTTGCCATGCCATTTCCACCTGGCGCCTCAGTTGGACCAGCGTTCGTGCTGGACGTGAAGACCGCGTGAGACGACGCTTCATCCAGTCCCAAACATGCTCAATGGGGGACAGATCCGGAGATCTTGCTGGCCAGGGTAGTTGACTTACACATTCTAGAGCACGTTGGGTGGGACGGGGTACATGCGGACGTGCATTGTCCTGTTGGAACAGCAAGTTCCCTTGCCGGTCTAGGAATGGTAGAACAATGGGTTCGATGACGGTTTGGATGTACCGTGCAGTATTCAGTGTCCCCTCGACGATCACCAGTGGTGTACGGCCAGTGTAGGAGATCGCTCCCCACACAATGATGCCGGGTGTTGGCCCTGTGTGCCTCGGTCGTATGCAGTCCTGATTGTGGCGCTCACCTGCACGGTGCCAAACACGCATACGACCATCATTGGCACCAAGGCAGAAGCGACTCTCATCGCTGAAGACGACACGTCTCCATTCGTCCCTCCATTCACGCCTGTCGCGACACCACTGGAGGCGGGCTGCACGATGTTGGAGCGTGAGCGGAAGACGGCCTAACGGTGTGCGGGACCGTAGCCCAGCTTCATGGAGACGGTTGCGAATGGTCCTCGCCGATACCCCAGGAGCAACAGTGTCCCTAATTTGCTGGGAAGTGGCGGTGCGGTCCCCTACGGCACTGCGTAGGATCCTACGGTCTTGGCGTGCATCCGTGCGTCGCTGCGGTCCGGTCCCAGGTCGACGGGCACGTGCACCTTCCGCCGACCACTGGCGACAACATCAATGTACTGTGGAGACCTCACGCCCCACGTGTTGAGCAATTCGGCGGTACGTCCACCCGGCCTCCCGCATGCCCACTATACGCCCTCGCTCAAAGTCCGTCAACTGCACATACGGTTCACGTCCACGCTGTCGCGGCATGCTACCAGTGTTAAAGACTGCGATGGAGCTCCGTATGCCACGGCAAACTGGCTGACACTGACGGCGGCGGTGCACAAATGCTGCGCAGCTAGCGCCATTCGACGGCCAACACCGCGGTTCCTGGTGTGTCCGCTGTGCCGTGCGTGTGATCATTGCTTGTACAGCCCTCTCGCAGTGTCCGGAGCAAATATGGTGGGTCTGACACACCGGTGTCAATGTGTTCTTTTTTCCATTTCCAGGAGTGTATTTATAAATGACCTGCCCAGCAATATGCCATGCAAATCTGTGCTTTACGCAGATGATACAACTTTCATCAATTCAGGGAAGGACATAAATAAACTGAAGGAGCAAAGTAAAGATTTTCTCAGATTATCCAATATGTGGTTCGAAGCCAATGAGTTAGCTATTAACTATGAAAAGACTGTAAATATATCCTTCAGCATATCCAATGCTGATATTGAGTACACTTCTACCAAACTTCTTGGCATATACTTAGATACGAAATTAACCTGGCAGAGTCACATAGACAACATATCTCGAAAGCTTTCGCGAGTTATCTATCTACTGAAAAAATTACGCACATGTGTTTCTGAAAGCCTGCTGACTAATTTCTATTATGCATTCTTTCATTGCCATATTAGCTATGGTCTTCTTCTATGGGGTAATTCTCCATGGTCCAGAAAAATTTTTATTTGGCAGAAGAAAGACATCAGGAGAATCTCTGGGATTACCAAAAATAACATATCATGTAGGTCATACTTCAAAGAATTACAGATAATGACAGTCCCTTCTCTTTTTATATACAGCTGCCTTTTGTACATAAAAGAAAACTTTAACAGCTACAACCTTAAGCAGTCCGTTCATAATCATAACACTCATCAAACATTTAAGATAGACATACCAACAGCTCGACTCAATAAAACACAAGACAGTTATGAATACATGGGAATAAGGCTTTTCAACACATTACCTGTGCAGGCACATTGTGTCTCTCTTAATATCTTTGAAAGTAAGACTAAAAAATGGCTGAAAGACAAAGCTTTTTACCGTGTTAGAGAATTTGAATACTCTTCAAAAATAGACCTGACTTACGAAACAACTTGCAACTCTGTTTGTGCCTCTTCCTAAGCTTTTTCTGTCTCTGTAGTTCCACATTTAACTGTTAAACATGTGGAGAAATCCTTAGGTACGAAATGTATTCTTTTATTATGCACATTCTTTAAAATGCACACTTTAGTTATGTGGGATATCTTTATGTATCAAATGTATTCCTTTATTATGTATGTTCTTTTAAAATGTATACTTTAGCTTTGTGTGATACCTCACAATAGTTATATTTCTTAATATGTAAATTGTACATTACTCATGACGACATTGATTGCATGTAAATGCTTAAAGATGAATAAATAAATAAACAAGTCAAAAACTCAAAACAGTGTATAATACCATGGAATTAAATTTTATAATAGACTGCCACAAGAAATAAAAGATGCAAATGATCCCCACACCTTTAGCCGAAGCATAAAAAAAACAACTAAATAGCAGTTATTACACTATAAATATTTAAAATAACTACAGATGGTAACTTAATGTTCATGACCATTGTACTGTCTAACAATTTATGACATTAGAAAAGTAGACATAAATATAGGAACTATAAATAGTTTAAGTGGAATGTATAATTTAATGAGAAATATTGTGCAAACATTTGACGACATCCGTACAATGTATATTGCATCAGTTGAGCAATCAGTAATTTTTTTTACATGATATGGTAATGAAAACATGTATCAGTAAGCATCTTTAGGATTACTTCACAATTGGCATAGAGGCTGAAACCATCTAGATGTGTTAGATGTATAGGTTTTTATCTAACGAACAAACATAAAGTAAAAACATGGCATAATTTAATAATATGATGCAGGCATGATATAGGCCCCAATGTCAGCAATTATTATTTCTGTCAACTTCAGGCGCATTTCAATGTACGTGAATTTTTTGCGATAATGGATATTTTGACAGAAATCTCTAGTTAATTATACATACGTGGAATAGTTGTGCAACACTGTGAGATAATACTGAACGAATCAATTTACATGCTGTTTTGCACAACTAATATGGAAATGTGACTGCAAGCTATTCAGACATAAATAAATTTGAAAGACTAAAATATTTTGTATAACGGTAATAACAAGAGCAAATAGTTCTTTCGCAGTACGGGAACATGCGCTACTCGCCAAAATCAAATACCTTTCAATCTAATTTACATAAATAGAAGTTCTAGAGATCCAGTGGTCTTTACAGTTTCAGCATTTTCTAACTACCGGTACCTTCGCATTTTCATTAATTAGATAAGAAAGCTAGTAGATACCAGAGTTTTTAAGTAGAGTTATCTATATCCTTATTACATGTGAAACAATTCGTTTTGTTGCATTACTAACTTTTTAATGTCAAAAATGTCCGAGAGCGAAAAACGCTAGAACGATGGGCTAACAACAAATTGAATTTTAACTCTCTCTGTTGTCTCGCCTGAATTACTGTGTACTTTTTTTTTAGTTAACACATTTACGGCGCACCTGCCAATTTCCTCATGTCTGCGTAGTGAAGTTGTGTGCCAACGACGACAATCCGTACGACTGTGACTCGTACGCGATCCAGTGGTTCATCTGCCTCGCGAACAATGACGTCCGGTCTCAGCAGGCTAGGCGCGCATTAACATCAATCGCCAGACGACCCGCCAAGGGAGGGGAAGGGAGACTCACGCCTGAACTCTGACCGTCAGACGATTGTCAAATAAAACAACTGCGTGTCAATCAAACTGGGGCGCCAGCCGTAGCGCACGCGCCATTTCCGGAACGCTCTCGATATTCCTGCTGAACTACAAATTGCCGTGACCTCGGCATGCGTCTAGTCTTGGAGGTTTCGTGAAACATCGAAGACTGCACGATCACAATTAAGGGATTCCCATTTTTGCCACAAAGCAACCCAATTAATATTCACACACCACCATCTAGAGTACCACAGGTAAACAGGACATCTATCGTAACATCGTCTTTGATTTATTATAAGTGGTTATGAGTCATTTTATGAAGTTGACTGGGGGAAAAAAGTGTGGTAATTACATGTTTACCTTGTACTTGTAGAATTAGGACGTGATACATCAGCAAACAGAAAGATAATGGATAGTTTATTTTAATGTCGTAAATAGTTAAATCAGTAATACAGCGAAGTATGTAATGCTACAATAGTTAACAATTTTTTGTTTATGTGCATAAAATTACCAAATAAGCAGCAACCAGTCGTAAAATCATGTTTTATTTATTTAGTTTTGCAAATCGATTTCAACTGATTAACAGCCATCATCAGTTGAAATCGATTTGCAAAAGTAAATAAATAAAACATGATTTTGCGACTGGTTGCTGCTTATTTGGTAATTTTATGGTTTACGGTCGCTGCGCAACTTGGGAACCACATGGAGCCCACCATTCATAAGTTTATGTGCATGTTTTATATATGCGCACCGCAACTGCATTAACGCTTGGATTACTCAGACAGGTAATTTGCTGCATTCTTAACTTTTTCGAGATACAGCAGTTGTAATACACACAAGGCATTTCGTAACAGATCGGAGGAACATAACGGGCAAGTCTTCTTCACTAGAACCTTGACCAGAACAAAAATACGTGATTCTCTCATTCTCCTGGCCACTCATCGACGAGTACCGATTATGTGACTTAGTTTGACAACTGAGGTTAATCATTTATAACGGAAATATCAGAGCTAATGAAACGACACGAAACGTGTCTAAAACTTTTCTAATTTTGCGTTTGTAATACTGCAAAATAATTGATAGCCGAAGTGCGTATTTTTTTTACTTATTTTGAGGCTTTCCTTTTTCTATGTTTTGAAAAAGATCAGTCTATTCTGTGATATGATGTTTTTCTTGATCTAGGGTATGTCCAAAGTGACTGTCATATGAGAACGCGATGGACAACGGCTGTTCCCTCGCACATGTGTGGACAGTTAAATCAAGGGCTTCTGTCACACTGCAGGGGACTGAAGTACTAGGACATGCATTGAGAACTTGAAATAGTGCATTGATAATGGCTAAGCACTAGCCGAAATCTAGATCTGCCGAATAAAACCTGAAAGAATAGGACGAGTGATTGCTGTGCTCTATCATTTGAAAGACACAGTCGTTGAGTGCAGCCTCATTCCTAATGGAAGGAAACCTGAATTTAAATTGAACTTTATATCCCTTTTGTCGGAAGCTTTCGGTGATTTCCCAGTATTATCTCCGCAAAATTTCCTAATTCTTCTCACAGTGCTGAAGCTTACTTCTGGGTGTACGTCGCTGTTAGTCTCATCGACTCTGGGGGAGCGTGGAGTAGCTCTTTATTCTTGCTCTCCTGCTCGCAACATTATTATTTTCTTGCTTCACTCCCTAAAGAACAACCGCTTGCGCTTCACCGAGGAGCTGAAAGTGTAGGCTATCTAACGCTGCCCGCGATGGGCCATTAACCGCTTTGTCACTCATCAACAGATACGTATTAAAGTGCGAAGCAATAGAACACGGCACAACAATCACCTCGCAGTGGCTACATACACAAAGTTCTTTATTAGATCGCGGAAGTTGGCAGCGGCCAACCACAAGACATGGGCGGGCCGAAGTCGACCGACTTTTGCCGATTCAGATCTAGGGAGCCTTTGTCCTGCTCTTCGTAAACAGACTATACGTGTACATTGTACGGATCACATTAGTTTTGCATGTTATATTACAATTGTGCTTCACAGTATTAGAAAGGTAATCTATGCCGCAGCTTTTTTCTCTTTTTTTTTCAAAAGAAAAGCCACATTTTGTTTTTAATACCTTTTAAGCTACAGCACATTTTGTGTACAATATTGTGATCACAGTCGTACAGTTTTGTCGTCTAACATGAAGGGATGCAGACGGTCCACAATAAAGTTCACGAAGTCCCCAGGTATCTGGTGCCTTCGATTACTACCACAGATCCCATGGCGGACTAGGTGAATGTCCTCCATAACATAATGCTGCCCTCACCGGCCTGCATCCAAGACCCGGTACATGTTTCGGGCAGCTGTTCGCCTTGAAGACGACGTAACCGGACACTACCATCGACCTGGTGTAACAGGAAACGTGATTCATTCGATCAGGCAACACGTTTCCATTGCTGCAGAGTCCAGTCTCAGTGCACTCGTAATTGACGATATCGTTGGGTAGGGTCTAGGAGTCGTATGCAGGGATCTCCACGTTCAAAATACGCGGTGAACAGCGTGCACCGAAAAACTTGTGCCTGCATGGGCATTGTTCTCCGTCATCAGATCTGCCACAGATCTGCTTTCCGCGATAAGGCGCGAACGTCTACAACTACATCTACATCCATACTCCGCAAGCCACCTGACGGTGTGTGGCGGAGGGTACCTTGAGTACCTCTATCGGTTCTCCCTTCTATTCCAGTCTCGTATTGTTCGTGGAAAGAAAGATTGTCGGTATGCCTCTGTGTGGGCTCTAATCTCTCTGATATTATCCTCATGGTCTCTTCGTGAGATATACGTAGGAGGGAGCAATATACTGCTTGACTCCTCGGCGAAGGTATGTTCTCGAAACTTCAACAAAAGTCCGTACCGAGCAACTGAGCGTCTCTCCTGCAGAGTCTTCCACTGGAATTTATCTATCATCTCCGTAACGGTTTCGCGATTACTAAATAATCCTGTAACGAAGCGTGCTGCTCTCCGTTGGATCTTCTCTATCTCTTCTATCAATCCTATCAGGTACGGATCCCACACTGGTGAGCAGTATTCAAGCAGTGGGCGAACAAGTGTACTGTAACCTAGTTCCTTTGTTTTCGGATTGCATTTCCTTAGAATTCTTCCAATGAATCTCAGTCTGACATCTGCTTTACCGACGATCAACTTTATATGATCATTCCATTTTAAATCACTCCTAATGCGTACTCCCCCATTTAATTTATGGAATTAACTGCTTCCAGTTGCTGTCCTGCTATATTGTAGCTAAATCATAAGGGATCTTTCCTTTTATGTATACGCAGCACATTACACTTAACTACATTGAGATTCAATTGCCATTCCCTGCACTAGAGGTGGGCCAAACTGTTATTCTGGAGTAACCGTTATCACAGTTCCAGTTATTCTTTGATAACCGTTATCGTTAACCGTTATTAATAACTGCCAAGTTATTTTTCGCTAGCGAATACCGAATACTCCGACAGTTAAATAACGACATAGTTGGAATCCATCAGTTTAGTTATCAGTATAACTGCGAGTAGTGTGAAATAGCAGGAATGTCGTATGAATCGTGTCATAACCTTAACTTATTAACTCCGGGTACATTTTAGTTGATGTTAGAACGATTATTAGTGTTTCATATTATATGTTTGTAGGTTATCGGTCGCTATTAGAAATATTATCTTCGCAGCTGCGACAGAAAGTACGCGGAACTTCGCCAAAGCACTGTTTAAGTAAAATGTTAACAACGTGCGTTTTTAAGTATGAAGTAATATGTAAACTGAGTACTGTAGGTTAAATTCGAAGCTTAATTTCTTATGCTGCTCACATAATAGAATGAAGTGTACAGCCTTGTAATACAACAAAAAATATACGTAATGTGACAGATTCGTTTACTCCTGTGCTGTAAAAGCTAGTCCTATTGGGGAAAGTGTGAGTACGCTAATCCAAGTTTTATGTCAGATTTGCAAACTGCTCGATTTCTCCAGCGACAGCGTGTTTATAACATATGAAGACATGCAGATCGAAAAGGTTGACAGTGTTACATTTCTGGGACTACAACTCGATAATAAATTCAGTTGGGAAGGGCATACCACATTTTTTCATTCTATTATTTCATAAGGGAGCATATTCTGTGGTAACTTATCAAACGTAGCAAAAGTTTTTCGCATGTAAAAGCGTGTAATAAAAATCGTTTATGGTATCAATTCAAGAACATCATGTAGGAACCTGTTCAAGGAACTTTGTATTCTAACCACTGCTTCCTAGTATATTTATTCCTTAATGCAATTTGTTACAAGTATTTCCAACCAATAGCTTAATACATAATATCAGTACTAGAAATGGGAACAGCAATCTACATAAAGACCTAAAATTACTTACCGTGGTCCAAAAGGGGTCCAATATTCAGGAACATGCATTTTCAATAAACTACCAGGAAGTCAGCAACCATTAAAAACTTGGTTTCAGATAAGGCACGGTTTACAGTGTGTTTGAAAGACTATTTGATACAGAAGTGTCTGATTCCACCCGTCATCAATATGCCGGAAATGGCTATTTTAAGTGTGTCTATGACGTCACTACATACACATGGCAACAAACACGAAGATACATATAAATAATACAATAACATTTCCCACAAAAAATACAATCAAACCAATGAGACAACTGCGGGAAGTTGGGGGTTTTAGGGTGAGGACAAGCTAGTAAAAAAACACACCATGATCCCAAAACACAAAATGAAGAACAAAAAGAAAAAAAATATAGCATTCTGCTACATCAACAAAAATCTGCAGAAATCGAACACTTCACTTGAACAATATAGGTCAACTATAGGTGACCATACCAAAACACCAACACCCACAACTAAAAGTACGAAAATTGGAATCAGACATTTCCCTTGACCTACATAGGTCAACCTCAGATGACGATACTAAAACATCAACACACACAACTATGAAAATGGGAATCGGTCATTTCCGGTGACCTATATAGGTCCACCACAGCTACTGATGCCAAAAAACCAACACCTACAACTGCGAAAAATAAAACCACAATCCCAAAAGTCCACAAATCAATCATCTCTACATAAATTAAATCACATTCAATACTTCATAAATACACAAAACATCACAGCAAAAAAAAAAAAAAAATAATTACCACCAGCAAATTCCGGCACTGCAACCTAGATCGACAGCCCCTCCCCCCCCCCCCCCCCCACACACACACACACAAAAACCAACTCATAAACACCGTGCCGTAATGACATTCACACACCACAACACCTTTACGTCGAAGCAGACGGGTGGAATCAGACGCTTCCATTGACCCCTCCTTCTACTCTGTAGATGAATATCGTAACAGAGACTGATAGACCAGCTTAGGTAAAAATTCTGCTATATTTCAGTTTTGACAGCACTTGGTTGCAACAGTCAAGATCGGGTATTCTGTGTATGATAAATTTATTAAAAGTACGTAACTGTGTTTTATTCTGTCAGTGTACCAATTCTGTAAATATTAGCAGTTACTGTGATATATTCACATATTTTGGCAATCTCCTGACAAATGATGAGGATAATAATTATTATATTCCACTGTATTATGTTATACTTTCTGACATGTTATTTGTCATTCGCGATGGCCAGCGGCTATTTCCGTAGCAGTACGAAAATATTTGTTCGCTCCAGTTACTATCCTCTCTGGAAATATCACCTGGAACTACGACCTTTAACTGGAGTCACCGAGTCAGGAACGTCTAGACACACAGTTATTCCGTTACCAGCTTCCAGGTTATCTGTGGTGGTAGCCCGATAACTACCAGAGAACTAGAACTACGAGCCAATAAAGATAACTGCCAGAGGAGAATACCGGTCTCTGACAGTTATTTCCATAGTCGCTCGAATTCCTTAGTAACTTTCCTTGTACTACCCGTCCAAGCTAAATTAACACGTAAGGCGGTGGCTTAAGGGAACGACCGTACTTGTTAATGCCTGTACTGCAGCTCCTATCAGCCACGGCTCGGACATTAACTTTATTTAATTGTTTATGCTAAAAGTAACGAAGGCCCACGAAATAGTACACAGTTCTTATCAACAGATGGCGCGCAGTCTCACAGTTATTCCCATGGTCTATAGAACGCCTTCCAAATGCGCAGTACGATCTTGGTCAACAGATGGCGCGAGGCACTGTTGACACTAAACAGTTATTGAAATAACTGCCAGAATCAGAGGAACGGTTATCGCAGTAACCGTTACTTCTCAGTAACCGGTTATTTCTATCAGTTACGTTATTTTTTGCCACCTCTACCCTGCACCATGCATCAATTCACTGCAGATCCTCCTGCATTTCAGTACAATTTTCCACTGTTACAACTTCTCGATATACCACAGCATCATCCGCAAAAAGCCTCAGTGAACTTCCGATGTTATCCACGAGGTCATTTATGTATATTGAGAATAGCAACGGTCCTACGACACTCCCCTGCGGCACGCCTGAAATCACTCTTACTTCGGAAGACTTCTCTCCATTGAGAATGACATGCTGCGTTCTGTTATCTAGGAACTCTTCAATCCAATCACACAATTGGTCTGATAGTCCATATGCTCTTACTTTGTTCATTAAACGACTGTGGGGAACTGTATCGAACTCCTTGCGGAAGTCAAGAAACACGGCATCTACCTGGGAACTCGTGTCTATGGCCCTCTGAGTCTCGTGGACGAATAGCGCGAGCTGGGTTTCACACGATCGTCTTTTTCGAAACCCATGCTGATTCCTACTGAGTAGATTTCTAGTCTCCAGAAAAGTCATTACACTCGAACATAATACGTGTTCCAAAATTCTACAACTGATCGACGTTAGAGATATAGGTCTATAGTTCTGCACATCTGTTCGACGTCCCTTCTTGAAAACGGGGATGACCTGTGCCCTTTTCCAATCCTTTGGTCTGTAACACACTGAACGGCTAACCCGGTGCATGCTGCTCGATCCTGCCGGCCGGAGTAGCCGAGCGGTTCTAGGCGCTTCAGTCTGGAACCGCGCGACCGCTACGGTCGCAGGTTCAAATCCTGCCTCGGGCATGGGTGTGTGTGATGTCCTTAGGTTAGTTAGGTTTAAGTAGTTCTAAGTCTAGGGGACTAATGACCTTAGATGTTAAGTCCCAGAGTGCTCAGAACCATCTGAACCATTTTTTGCTGCACGATCCGAGTTGAGGGCTGGCTGCCTAACAGCTTCCAAGGACAACAAAAATTTGATATTCAGTGTTTCATAAAATTATTAACCCAATTTAAAATAGTATAATATTCTACTCATTCAGAGGTAAAAGCAGCAGTCAAATGAAAATGATAAACATGAAAAAAAGAAAAAAAATGGCAAGGTGGGAGTAGGACTCACGCACATATGGTTCCGCGCAAACTTAATTACGTACATAGAGAGTCTACCCATTACAAGAATCAAGGATACTGACTATTTTTGCTTGTTGTCGACGTTGATACTGGCAAGATATCGGTACCACGGATTCGAAGACTTTCGAGAATGTGTTAATTTAAAGTCTGAAGTCGGATATCAAACGAGAAACAAATATTTTTTGCATGTGACAAAATTCTATACTAATAATTTCGGATTTTTCCCCTTAGTTGTACTGTGAAGTTTTGCTTCTTGCCGAAGTTAATGATGCTAGGTCAACGCTAAGTACACTACCGCTTTTGATGACTGAACTTTCGAGTAGCAAAATATGTGACATAAATGAGCGTATATTTTGATTGCATTGAGTCAGAAGCTTAAAACTTTTACACCGGCAAGGGACAATCCACCTTAGTAAGTGACATAATTACACACTAACAGTTTTAGGATTGTTTACTTTACTTGTACTGCGAAACCTTGCTTCTTGTCAGATTTCACGATTCTAGGTCAACCGGAAGCTCTCTAAAAGTTTTGACGAGTGAGTTTTCGAATATCAAAATGTGTGTGTTGTGATCTTCAGTCCTGAGACTGGCTTGATGCAGCTCCCATTCGACTCCATCCTGTGCAAGCTTCTTCATCGCCGAGTAACTACTGCAACCTACATCATTCTGAATCTGCTTAGTGTATTCACCACTTGGTCTCCCTCTACGATGTTTACCCTCCAAGCTTCCCTCCAATACTTAAATGGTGATCCCTTGATGCCTCAGAATATGTCCTAGCTACCGATCCCTTCGTTTAGCCAGGTTGTGCCACAAAGTCCTCTTCTCCCCAATTCTATTCAGTACCTCCTCATTAGTTACTTGATCCACCCATCCAATCTTCAGCGTTCTTCTGTAGCACAACATTCTCTTCTTGTCCAAACTAGTTATCGTCCATGTTTCGCTTCCATATATGGCCACACTCCATACAAATACTTTCAGAAAAGGCTTCCTGACACTTAATTTCTCTTTTTCAGAAACGCTTTCCTTGCCAGAGCCAGTATACATTCTGTATCCTCTCTACTTCGACCATCATCAGTTACTTTGCTCCCCAAACAGCAAAACTCTTTTACTACTTTAAGTGTCTCGTTTCCTAATATAATTCCCTCAGCATCACCCGATTTAATTCGACTACATTCCATTATCCTAGTTTTGCTTTTATACCTCCTTTAAAGACACTGTCCATTCCGTTCAACTGCTCTTGCAGGTTCTTTGCTGTCTCTGACAGAATTACAATGTCATCGGCAGACCTCAGAGTTTTTATTTCTTCTCCATGGATTTTAATTCCTACTCCAATTTTTTCTTTTGTTTCCTTTACTGCTTGCTCAATATACAGATTGAATAACATCGGGGTAGGCTACAACCCTGTCTCACTCCCTTTTCAATCACTGCTTCCCTTTCGTGCCCCTCGACTCTTACAACTGCAGTCTGGTTTCTGTACAAATTGCAAATATCCTTTCGCTCCCTGTCTTTGACCCCTGACACCTTTAGAATTTGAAAGAGAGTATTCGAGTCAACATTGTCAAAAGCTTTCTCTAAGTCTAAGAATGCTAGAAATGTAGGTTTGCTTTTCCTTAACCTATCTTCTAAGATAAGACGTAGGGTCAGTACTGCCTCGCGTGTTCCTACAATTCTTCGGAATCCAAACTGATCTTCTCAGGAGTCGGCTTCTACAATTTTCTTCGTCTGTAAAGAATACGTGTTATTATTTTGCAGCCCTGACTTATTAAACTTGTCACGGTTGTGCGGCTTCCCCCGTCGGATGTTCGAGTCCTCCCTCGAGCATTTGTGTGTGTTGCCCATAGTTAGTTTAAGCTAGATTAAGTAGTGTGTAGGCTTAGGGACTGATGACCTCAGCAGTTTGGTCCCATAAGACCTTACCACCAATTTCCAATTTTCCAACTTTTTAAATTGATAATTTAGTAATTTTCACAACTGTCGACACATGCTTTCTTTGGGATTGAAATTATTATATTCTACTTGAAATCTGAGGGTATTTCACCTGTCTCATACATCTTGCTCACCAGATGTTTTGTCATGGCTGGCTCTCCCAAGGCTACCAGTAGTTCTAATGGCATGTTGTGTACTCTCGGTGTCTTTTTTTTGACTTAGGTCTTTCAGTGCTCTGTCAAACTCTTCATGCAGTATCATATCTCCGATTTCATCTTCATCTACGCCCTCTTTCATTTCCATAATATTGTCCTCAAGTACATCGCCCTTGTATAGATTCTCTATATAATCCTCTATATACTCCTTCCACCTTTCTGCCTTTCCTTCTTTGCTTATGACTGGTTTCCCATCTCTTGATATTCATACAGGTGGTTCTCTTTTTTTGAAAGGTCTCAGTAGGCAGTATCTATCTTACCCCTCTACATCTTTACATTTGTCCTCTAGCCCCCGTTGCTTAGCCACTTTGCACTTCCTGTCGATCTCATTTTTGAGACATTTGTATTCCTTTTCGCCTGTTTCATTTACTGATTTTTATATTTTCTCCTTTCATTAATTAAATTCAATACCTCTTCTGTTAGTTATGTGATCTACCCATCTAATCTTCAGAATTCTTCTGTAACACCACATTTCGAAAACTTCTATTCTCTTCTTGTCCAAAGTGGCACAACTTGACTAGAAGAAGGGATCGGTTGGTAGGACATGTTCTGAGGCATCAAGGGATCACCAATTTAGTATTGGAGGGTAGCGTGGAGGGTAAAAATCGTAGAGGGAGACCAAGAGATGAACACACTAAGCAGATTCAGAAGGATGTAGGCTGCTGTACGTACTGGGAGATGAAGCAGCTTGCACAGCATAGAGTAGCATGGAGAGCTGCATCAAACCAGTCTCAGGACTGAAGACCACAACAACAACCTCTTCTGTTATCCAAGGATTTCTATTAGCCCTTGTCTTTTTATCCACTTGATCCTCTGCTACCTTCACTATTTCATCTCTCAAAGCTACCCATTCTTCTTGTACTTTTCTTTCCCCTGTATTTGTCAATCGTTCCCTAATAATCTCTCCGAAACTCTCTACAGCCTCTGGTTCTTTCAGTTTATCCAGGTCCCATCTCGTTAAATTCCTACCTTTTTGCAGTTTCTTCAGTTTTAATCTACAGTTCACAACCAATAAGTCATGGTCGGAGTCCACATCTGTGCCTGGAAATGTCTTACAATTTAAAACCTGTTTCCTAAATCTTCTCCTTACCATCATATAATCTCTCTGAAATCTTCCAGTGTCTCCAGGCCTCTTCGATGTATACAGCCTTCTTTCATGATTGTTAACCCAAGTGTTAGCTATGATTAAGTTATGCTGTGCGCAAAATTCTACCAGGTGGCTTCTTCTTTCATTCCTTACCCCCTTAGTCCATATTCGCCTACTACTTTTCCTTGTCTTCCTTTCCCTGCTATTGAATTCCAGTCTCCCATGACTATTAAATTTTCGTCTCCTTTAACTATCTGAATAATCTTTTTTTATCGCACCATACATTTCTTCAATCTCTTCATCATCTGCGGAGCTAGTTAGCATATAAACTTGTAGTTATGTGGTAGGCGTGGGCTTCGTGTTCATCTTGGCTACAATAATGCGTTCACTATGCTGTTCGTAGTAGCTTATCCGCGCTCCTATTTTTTATTCATTATTAAACCTACCCCTACGTTACCCCTATTTGATTTTATATTTATGACCCTGCATTCACCTGACCAAAAGTCTTGTTCCTCCTGCCATCGAGCTTCGCAAATTCCCGCTATACCTAACTTAAACCTATCCATTTCCCTTTTTAAATTTTCTAACCTACCTGCCCGATTAAAGGATCTGGCATTCCACGCTCCGATCCGTAGAACGCCAGTTTTTTTTCCCCCTGAAACGGCGTCCTCCTCACAAGACCCCGCCCGGAGCTATCACAATTTTGTGGTATAAATGGCCGCATCTTTTGACAGCACTGAGCTAAAAGCTTAAAATTTTTACACCGGAAGGGACTATTGACTTTAGTATTTGACATAAATTTGAAGTTGATATGCCAAAATTATCCAGAGAAAAAACGGTACTTAGCAGACAGTCGGACAGACAGACCGACCTACAACAAGCGATGCTGTAAGGGTTTCGCTTTTACGGTTTGATGCACGGAACCCTAAGACGTAAATAAACTGTTAATTATTTGAAAAGTAATCGTCGTAACTGTTAATACAGTTGTGGAACCCTGAAGAAATACATTCGTGGCCATCTGTTTGATTTGGACGAAGAGGTGTACGCCTGGGTACAGTCACAGGTCCGCAAACATTTTTCCCATGAAGGCATTTTCTCACAGTCGGATAAATGTATTAACAGTTACGGCAATTACTTTTGGAGTAAGCAGTTAGGTTTTTTTCATCCGTCTCGTTTTTGTTTGATTGCCCCCTATAAATCTTACATCAGAAGTTTAACACAATAAGTCAAGTCTTGGGTCAGCGGCATTCAGGACCGCAATTACCCAGACTATATCCATCCAGTATTTCAGAATGAGAGCACTGAGTGACTACCAACAAACTTACACATAATTTCATTTTTTTCTCTCTCACGGGAAAGGAAAAAGTTTTATCGCTTATTACATTTTCGCTGTCCATGGTGTAACACTTCGGCATCAGACAAGACGTTTCAAATTATTAATTCCTTCTTACCAATTATATTCGTAACACGCTTTGCAGAGAGCTTCCAATGTGCCACTGAATGTATCTGTGGTGTTATATCACTGTACGACACATAACTCAGGACGAGGTCCATAGAGAAAGACAGGCCGCGGCGCGTACGACACAACACGTAACGTACCAGGTCTTAAGATCGCCTGTAGCTGTCTTCAGCGGGGAGCGAGTAACTGTTTCGGACGCGTCTTGTAATTCTTGACTGTGCATTAAAACACAAGCAGGCTCTCGATAGCACACGGCAAAATTAGGGCCTTTAGTGCATATTTTTTCAATTACATGTTTATTTCCTGTGGGTCCTGCACGGAGCCGAGCGTTCGCGAAGTATGGGGAAGAAGCCAACTAGTGTGACGTCAGAAGTTCGCACCTCGACGTATTCATTGATTCTGGATACGTTTGGGACGGCATTTTTGGCTGCCTCCCCCCTTATATGTAGATGTAAAATTTTGTCACTCCCTGGAACGGCTTATTGTGAGTGGGAAGAAAGACTGTCCGTTAACCTCCGTATGAGCTCTGATTTCTCCATCTACATCTACATGGACACTCTGCACATCACACTTAAAGATCTAGCAGAGGGTTCATCGAACTACCTTCAGAATAATTCTCTATTATTCCAATCTCGTACAGCACGGGAAAAAAACGAACACCTATATCTTTCCGTTCGAGCTCTGATTTTCCTTGTTTTACTATGACGATCCTTTCTCTCTATGTAGGTTGGTGTCAACAAAATATTTTCGCACTCGGAGGAGAAAATTGGTGGTTGAAATTTCGTGAGAAGATTCTGCCGCAAAGAAAAACGGCATTGTTTTAATAGGATCCACTCCAGCTACTGTATAATTACAATGACACTCTCCTGTTTCGCGATAATACAAAACGCGCTGCCCTCCTCTGAACTTTCTCGATGTACCCCTTAATGCTATTTGGTACGGATCCCACACTGCGCAGCAGTACTCCAAAAGAGGACGGAGAAGCTTAGTATATGCTACATCTTCTAAGTGTTCTCCCAATAAAACGCAGACATTGGTTTGCCTTCTCCACAACATTTTCTTCTACGTGTTCCTTCCAATTTAAGTTGTTCACAATTTTAATTCCTATATATTCAGTTGGATTTACGGCCTTTAGATTAGACTGATTTATCGTGTAACCGAAGTTTAAGGGGTTCCTTTTAGCACTCATATGGATGTCCTCATACTTTTCATTATTTAGTGTCAATTGCCAGTTTACGCACCATCAGATATCTTTTCTAAATCGTTTTGCAATTTGTTTTGATCTTCTGTGACTTTACAAGACGATAAACCCAAGCATCATCTGCAAACGACTTAATGCGGCTGCTCAGATTGTGTTCCAAAAGGTCCCAGCAGGGAGCCTATAACACTACCTTGGGGGAAGCCAGAAAAAAATTCTGTTTTACTCGATGACTTTCCGTCAATTACTACGAGCTGTGACATCTCTGACAGGAAATCATGAATCCAGTGACATATCTGAGATGATATTCCATAAGCACGGAGTTTCGCTACAAGTGGCTTTTGTGGTACAGTGTGTGCGGTTCTAGGCGCTTCAGTCCGGAACCGCGCGACTGCTACGGTCGCAGGTTCGAATCCTGCCTCG
This sequence comes from Schistocerca americana, assembly GCF_021461395.2. Lineage (NCBI taxonomy): Eukaryota > Metazoa > Arthropoda > Insecta > Orthoptera > Acrididae > Schistocerca > Schistocerca americana. The sequence goes on from NC_060121.1 coordinate 869,351,783, forward strand.
CGCATGGATGTGTGTGATGTCCTAGGTTTAAGTAGTTCTAAGTTCTAGGGGACTGATGACCTCAGATGTTAAGTCCCATAGTGCTCAGAGCCATTTGAACCATTTTGGTACAGTGTCAAAAACCATCTAGAAACACGGAATCTTTGCAAAAACAGACATAATGTCTGCAGGGATACCGCAATCACTTTTTATACACTATTACTTATAATCCGTCTTGATTGCAAAAATGTCTATTCACATGACCGGTTTCGGTTCCTCTAGAACCAACTTCAGATCTACAATTTCGGTTACAGGAGTAACCCGTCAACACTCAGCAACAACCGAAATTGTAGATCTGAAGTTGGTTCTAGAGGAACCGAAACCGGTCATGTGAACAGACATTTTTGCAATCAAGACGGATTATAAGTAACAAATGCGGAATCAATTTGAAATCCCTTGTCAATGGCAGTCAGCACTTCGTGTGAGTAAAGAGCTCTCATTTTCTCCTCGTGGTCGTTTCGTTAGCCGTACGTGTGAGGCAGTAATTTGTGGCTGGACTCTTCTTGGAACGTAAGGTCTAGCAATGCCAACAGTGAACCTCACCGCAGACCACGGCGGTGGTCTGATAGGGTCTGCCACTGTAGATTGACGAGCGTCTCAGTAGAGTTCTCTTCTCGAGTATCGTGAACAGAAGCGTGACGAATTGTTTCGCTCTTCGAGGGAGCGCTCTGCATGTTATCTTGCATGGAGAGCGACTGGCGGAGACGAAGTTAATGTCGAGTATGCCACAGGAAGTGTGTTGGGACCCTCGCTGTTCATGTTGTCAACCTGGCAGATAACGCTAATATAAGCGACAACCAAATGAAAACCGAACACCCCCGAAATGAACGACGGAATGGTTCAAAAGTAACCACCACATCCCTCAAGACATTTATCCCGCTGGGAGACGAGATGATCAATTCCTGTTTCGTAGAACGTGGTCGGCCGCTGAAGGATCCACAACCATATCCATTCTTCTTGCACACAGTTTCTGGAAGATCGTTTGACAATATTCTGCTAGGTAGTCACTGAAAGCTTCACCGCATTGGTCCTTTGACAGCCAAACACGTTTCATCCAGCTTCTTTCTATCTACACTCCTGGAAATTGAAATAAGAACACCGTGAAATCATCGTCCCAGGAAGGGGAAACTTTATTGACACATTCCTGGGGTCAGATACATCACATGATCACACTGACAGAACCACAGGCACATAGACACAGGCAACAGGGCATGCACAATGTCGGCACTAGTACAGTGTATATCCACCTTTCGCAGCAATTCAGGCTGCTATTCTCCCATGGAGACGATCGTAGAGATGCTGGATGTAGTCCTGTGGAACGGCTTGCCATGCCATTTCCACCTGGCGCCTCAGTTGGACCAGCGTTCGTGCTGGACGTGCAGATCGCGTGAGACGCCGCTTCATCCAGTCCCAAACATGCTCAATGGGGGACAGATCCGGAGATCTTGCTGGCCAGGGTAGTTGACTTACACCTTCTAGAGCACGTTGGGTGGCACGGGATACATGCGGACGTGCATTGTCCTGTTGGAACAGCAAGTTCCCTTGCCGGTCTAGGAATGGTAGAACGATGGGTTCGATGACGGTTTGGATATACCGTGCACTATTCAGTGTCCCCTCGACGATCACCAGTGGTGTACGGCCAGTGTAGGAGATCGCTCCCCACACCATGATGCCGGGTGTTGGCCCTGTGTGCCTCGGTCGTATGCAGTCCTGATTGTGGCGCTCACCTGCACGGCGCCAAACACGCATACGACCATCATTGGCACCAAGGCAGAAGCGACTCTCATCGCTGAAGACGACACGTCTCCATTCGTCCCTCCATTCACGTCTGTCGCGACACCACTGGAGGCGGGCTGCACGATGTTGGGGCGTGAGCGGAAGACGGCCTAACGGCGTGCGGGACCGTGGCCCAGCTTCATGGAGACGGTTGCGAATGGTCCTCGCCGATACCCCAGGAGCAACAGTGTCCCTAATTTGCTGGGAAGTGGCGGTGCGGTCTCCTACGGCCTTGGCGTGCATCCGTGCGTCGCTGCGGTCCGGTCCCAGGTCGACGGGCACGTGCACCTTCCGCCGACCACTGGCGACAACATCGATGTACTGTGGAGACCTCACGCCCCAGGTGTTGAGCAATTCGGCGATACGTCCACCCGGCCTCCCGCATGCCCACTATACGCCCTCGCTCAAAGTCCGTCAACTGCACATACGGTTCACGTCCACGCTGTCGCGGCATGCTACCAGTGTTAAAGACTGCGATGGAGCTCCGCATGCCACGGCAAACTGGCTGACACTGACGGCGGCGGTGCACAAATGCTGCGCAGCTAGCGCCATTCGACGGCCAACACCGCGGTTCCTGGTGTGTCCGCTGTGCCGTGCGTGTAATCATTGCTTGTACAGCCCTCTCGCAGTGTCCGGAGCAAGTATGGTGGGTCTGACACACCGGTGTCAATGTGTTCTTTTTTCCATTTCCAGGAGTGTATATCCCTACGCTTTGATTTACACCTATTACGCAGTACTCTTTGTTTAGGGGTCTTTACACGGACACTCCTACTGCGTGTTTTAACACAAACCATACTGATCCGCGCGCAAGAATCCCAGTCTGAATGCAGTCTCAAGTAAGCATGCAGGTGTGCGGTCAGGTGTGCCTCGTACCTAGGGATGGGCAAACAATAATGATATATCAGAATGTCAATATAGCTTCAAAATAGTAACGATACATAAAGGCAATATTTACACTACTGGTATTACGATTAATGGATATTTGATACTGAATATCGGAAGCAATATTTTTATTGCCTGTCTTCTCTTGATGCACATGCACAATAGTTCTCACTAGCAGGTTTCTTACCCATTCGAACTGCTACCAATCTTGGTAGTCTGTCAGTAAATGTCTTACAATGGGCTTAATTCTACTTTATGTTCAGTACAACAAATGAGCACCAGATTTGAATATACGAGGGCAGTTCAATAAGTAATGCAACACATTTTTTTCTGAAACAGGGGTAGTTTTATTCAGCATTGAAATACACCAGGTTATTCCCCAATCTTTTAGCTACACAACACTATTTTTCAACGTAATCTCTATTCAATGCTACGGCCTTACGCCACCTTGAAATGAGGGCCTGTATGCCTGCACGGTACCATTCCACTGGTCGATGTCGGAGCCAACGTCGTACTGCATCAATAACTTCTTCATCATCCGCGTAGTGCCTCCCACGGATTGCGTCCTTCATTGGGCCAAACATATGGAAATCCGACGGTGCGAGATCGGGGCTGTAGGGTGCATGAGGAAGAACAGTCCACTGAAGTTTTGTGAGCTCCTCTCGGGTGCGAAGACTTGTGTGAGGTCTTGCGTTGTCATGAAGAAGGAGAAGTTCGTTCAGATTTTTGTGCCTACGAACACGCTGAAGTCGTTTCTTCAATTTCTGAAGAGTAGCACAATACACTTCAGAGTTGATCGTTTGACCATGGGGAAGGACATCGAACAGAATAACCCCTTCAGCGCCCCAGAAGACTGTAACCATGACTTTACCGGCTGAGGGTATGGCTTTAAACTTTTTCTTGGTAGGGGAGTGGGTGTGGCGCCACTCCATTGATTGCCGTTTTGTTTCAGGTTCGAAGTGATGAACCCATGTTTCATCGCCTGTAACAATCTTTGACAAGAAATTGTCACCCTCAGCCACATGATGAGCAAGCAATTCCGCACAGATGGTTCTCCTTTGCTCTTTATGGTGTTCGGTTAGACAATGAGGGACCCAGCGGGAACAAACCTCTGAATATCCCAACTGGTGAACAATTGTGACAGCACTACCAATAGAGATGTCAAGTTGAGCACTGAGTTGTTTGATGGTGATCCGTCGATCATCTCGAACGACTGTGTTCGCACGCTCCGCCATTGCAGGAGTCACAGCTGTGCACGGCCGGCCCGCACGCGGAAGATCAGACAGTCTTGCTTGACCTTGCGGCGATGATGACACACGCTTTGCCCAACGACTCACCGTGCTTTTGTCCACTGCCAGATCACCGTAGACATTCTGCAAGCGCCTATGAATATCTGAGATGCCCTGGTTTTCCGCCAAAAGAAACTCGATCACTGCCCGTTGTTTGCAACGCACATCCGTTACAGACGCCATTTTAACAGCTCCATACAGCGCTGCCACCTGTCGGAAGTCAATGAAACTATACGAGACGAAGCGGGAATGTTTGAAAATATTCCACAAGAAATTTCCGGTTTTTTCAACCAAAATTGGCCGAGAAAAAAAATGTGTTGCATTACTTATTGAACTGCCCTCGTAAATGCAGCTATACTGCGTATTCATGTAATCTTGTTACTCCTGTTTGTCATTTCTACCACTCCAAATGATAGGTACAACGTGCAAAATGCACAAATTTCGTGACTACACTGTATGAGATGGTGGAACTCATCCACTCCCTGCTCCCAACTATGAGGCAGAATGTGCGCTTCTCTTACCCCTGACTGCCAGGATTAAGAAACAATAGCCACACTGTAAAAATAACGTACTCAGAGAGTTCTATTAGTGGTTATCGGTGATGATTATTGGTTTCATTAATTTTTTTTTAATAAGTGATTTTATAGTACACTGTGTGTGTTTTACTGGTTACTATTAGATGTAGTAAGATATTTGTCAATTTTTAAATGTTTATTAATCATTTCTGTGACTTCGGTCGACTTTTCTTAAATTCTGTAAATATTGAAAATATCCAGAATGAGATTTTCACTCTGCAGTGGAGTGTGCGCTGATATGAAACTTCCTGGCAGATTAAAACTGTGTGCCCGACCGAGACTCGAACTCGGGACCTTTGCCTTACGCGGGCAAGTGCTCTACCAACTGAGCTACCGAAGCACGACTCAGGCGCGGTACTCACAGCTTTACTTCTGCCAGTACCTCGTCTCCTACCTTCCAAACTTTACAGAAGCTCTCCTGCGAACCTTGCAGAACTAGCACCCCTGAAAGAAAGGATATTGCGGAGACATGGCTTAGCCACAGCCTGGGGGATGTTTCCAGAATGAGATTTTCACTCTGCAGCGGAGTGTGCGCTGATATGAAACTTCCTGGCAGATTAAAACTGTGTGCCCGACCGAGACTCGAACTCGGGAGTTCGAGTCTCGGTCGGGCACACAGTTTTAATCCGCCAGGAAATTTCATTGAAAATATCGTCTGCTATATCGAAATATAGTCTTTTTTGTTTCGATAATATCGATATCTTTCATAAATATCGATACAATATATATTATTATTTTTAGGAATCTGCCTCTCACTACCCTTACCTTTGCCAGCTACCGCATTTTAGAAGAACACGCCAGCCGTGTCACCTTGTCACGCGTGCTGTTGTGTGTGCGCGCTCGGTGATTCTTCTGTCAGTTGCCTACAATACCCGACGGGATAGTGGTGTACTCTTTTGCAGATTGCTATCAGTAAGCTACAGTATGCGACACGATTGTGGCGGATTCCCGTTGTTGGACATAGGACTTTTTGACAGAATTTATAAATACCATATGTACAAAGAGCAACACTACTTGTTGAAATAGAGATCCAGAGACTATATAAATTAGAATTTAAAGATTGGAGCTTATGATAAACTGATCGCGTATGGGAAGCCAACTGTTCTCGGAGTCCACCGTAATTTTAGTAAGAAAAGGAAAAGTGATAGAAAGCTTAGGACGCTCATTTAGAGAGTAACTGAAACATGTTTTTAACCGTAAACGTAGTGGCACGTCTCTCGATTACATCTATGTACCAACTTTGTCGTACTACAAATTTCTTTTACACTCCTGGAAATGGAAAAAAGAACACATTGACACCGGTGTGTCAGACCCACCATACTTGCTCCGGACACTGCGAGAGGGCTGTACAAGCAATGATCACACGCACGGCACAGCGGACACACCAGGAACCGCGGTGTTGGCCGTCGAATGGCGCTAGCTGCGCAGCATTTGTGCACCGCCGCCGTCAGTGTCAGCCAGTTTGCCGTGGCATACGGAGCTCCATCGCAGTCTTTAACACTGGTAGCATGCCGCGACAGCGTGGACGTGAACCGTATGTGCAGTTGACGGACTTTGAGCGAGGGCGTATAGTGGGCATGCGGGAGGCCGGGTGGACGTATCGCCGAATTGCTCAACACCTGGGGCGTGAGGTCTCCACAGTACATCGATGTTGTCGCCAGTGGTCGGCGGAAGGTGCACGTGCCCGTCGACCTGAGACCGGACCGCAGCGACGCACGGATGCACGCCAAGACCGTAGGATCCTACGCAGTGCCGTAGGGGACCGCACCGCCACTTCCCAGCAAATTAGGGACACTGTTGCTCCTGGGGTATCGGCGAGGACCATTCGCAACCGTCTCCATGAAGCTGGGCTACGGTCCCGTACACCGTTTGGCCGTCTTCCGCTCACGCCCCAACATCGTGCAGCCCGCCTCCAGTGGTGTCGCGACAGGCGTGAATGGAGGGACGAATGGAGACGTGTCGTCTTCAGCGATGAGAGACGCTTCTGCCTTGGTGCCAATGATGGTCGTATGCGTGTTTGGCGCCGTGCAGGTGAGCGCCACAATCAGGACTGCATACGACCGAGGCACACAGGGCCAACACCCGGCATCATGGTGTGGGGAACGATCTCCTACACTGGCCGTACACCACTGGTGATCGTCGAGGGGACACTGAATAGTGCACGGTACATCCAAACCGTCATCGAACCCATCGTTCTACCATTCCTAGACCGGCAAGGGAACTTGCTGTTCCAACAGGACAATGCACGTCCGCATGTATCCCGTGCCACCCAACGTGCTCTAGAAGGTGTAAGTTAACTACCCTGGCCAGCAAGATCTCCGGATCTGTCCCCCATTGAGCATGTTTGGGACTGGATGAAGCGTCGTCTCACGCGGTCTGCACGTCCAGCACGAACGCTGGTCCAACTGAGGCGCCAGGTGGAAATGGCATGGCAAGCCGTTCCACAGGACTACATCCAGCATCTCTACGATCGTCTCCATGGGAGAATAGCAGCCTGCATTGCTGCGAAAGGTGGATATACACTGTACTAGTGCCGACATTGTGCATGCTCTGTTGCCTGTGTCTATGTGCCTGTGGTTCTGTCAGTGTGATCATGTGATGTATCTGACCCCAGGAATGTGTCAATAAAGTTTCCCCTTCCTGGGACAATGAATTCACGGTGTTCTTATTTCAATTTCCAGGAGTGTATTTAGCGTGCATGAAAAGGTTCCAAGCGTTGCTGAAAACTTTCACTAAACAGTGTGACAATACTATATGTAAAGTCAATTACCAACACCGTTCCATACTTCAACACCTTTGATCTCCTTCGTCTCCTTCTACATCTGCAGCGGTCTCACACTTCTGTTCCAGGTCAAGGCTCGATTTCCCCTAACGGACCTAACGACCAATATCGTAATTATTTGACCACGGGGAATTAACAATAGCGAGGCTTTCTACTTGCTTTTAAGCAGTGATGTGACTAAAAAATATACTTGGACGTTTGTCTGAATTTTCTTCCATATAATTTTCAACAATCTCGTAAATAAAAAATGTTAATACAATACTTTTAATTATTTACCTTTATGAGCTTTGGCCGCATGCATCCCAAAGTACTTTGCATGTGTTGGGAATTATATGAGACACCGACGATGTGAAAGCGGCTGTAGTAAAATTTAAATCTTTGAGCGAGTGACCCGTTCCTAAAATCTGAGATCAACTGTAACACGTTCCACTGCATAAATGCTCTTCTTTATAACTGTGTCGTTCCAACTGATTTTCTCCTTGATGATATCCGGCAATAAATCATTCTTAAATGCACACATCAAAAAAGTTTTGCATCACCTCGGTTAAGAGAGTTCCGGAACCAGTACAGAAAACTGGAATAGAGATCAACATAAATATCATTTCCGTCCTTGTTATTGCTCATGAAAACCACAAGTTTCATGTTGTACCACCATACAGCGAGATTGTTGTACACACCGGTACCTCTAATACCCAGTAGCACGCCCTCTTTGCATTGATGCATGCCTGTATTCGTCGTGGCATAGTATCCACAAGTTCACTAAGGCACTGTTGATCCTGATTGTCCCACTCCTCAAAGGCGATTCGGCGTAGATTCCTCAGAGTGGTTGGTGGGTCACGTCATCCATAAACAGCCCTTTTCAATCTATCCCAGGCATGTTAGATAGTTTTCATATCTGGAGAACATGCTGGCCACTCTAGTCAAGCGATGTCGTTATCCTGAAGGAAGTCACTCACAAGATGTGCACGGTGGGGACGCGAATTGTCGTCCATGAAGGCGAATACTTCGCCAATACGCTGCTGATATGGTTGCACTATCAGTCGGAGGATGGCATTCACGTATCGTACAGCCGTTACGGTGCCTTTCATGACCACCAGCGGCGTATGTCGGCCCCACATAATGCCACCCCAAAATCGCGCCGCGCGGGATTAGCCGAGCGGTCCAAGGCGCTGCAGTAATGGAATGTGCGGCTGATCCCAGCGGAGGTTCGAGTCCTCCCTCGGGCATGGGTGTGTGTGTTTGTCCTTAGGATAATTTAGGTTAAGTAGTGTGTAAGCTTAGGGACTGATGACCTTAGCAGTTAAGTCCAATAAGATTTCACACACACATTTTGAAACCTCCACCTTTCACTCGCTGGACAGTGTGTCTAAGCTGTTCAGCCTGACCGGGTTGCCTCCAAACACGTCTCGGACGGGTGTCTGGTTGAAGGCATATGCGACACTCATCGCTGAAGAGAACGTGATGCCAATCCTGAACGGTCCATTCGGCATGTTGTTGGGCCCATCTGTACTGCGCTGCATGGTATCGCGGTTGCAAAGATGGACCTCGGCATGGACGTCGGGAGTGAAGTTGCGCATCATGCAGCCTATTGCGCATAGTTTGAGTCGTAACACGACGTCCTGTGGCTGCACGAAAAGCATTATTCAACATGGTGGTGTTGCTTTCAGGGTTCCTCCGAGCTATAATCCGTAGGTAGTGGTCATCCGCTGCAGTAGTAGCCCTTGGACAGCCTGAGCGAGGCATGTCATCGACAGTTCGTGTCTCTCTGTATCTCCTCCATATCCGAACAACATCGCTTTGGTTCACTCTGAGACACCTGGACACTTCCCTTGTTGAGAGCCTTTCCTGGCACAAAGTAACAATGCGAACGCGATCGAACCGCGGTATTGGCCGTCCAGGCATGGTTGAACTGCAGACAACACGATCCGTGTGCCTCCTTCCTGGTGGAATGACTGGAACTGATCGGCTGTCGGACCCCCTCCGTCTAACAGGCGCTGCTCATGCATGGTTTTTAACATCTTTGGACGGGTTTAGTGACATCTCTGAACAGTCAAAGGAACTGTGTCTGTGATACAATATCCACAGTCAACGTCTGTCTTCAGGAGTTCTGGGAACCGGGGTGCTGCAAAATTTGTTTTGATATGTGTAGTTTCGATAACTGGGTAATTGTCTTGCAGTTCTATTGTCAAGGAAATATAATTGTGATGGTAATTGTACTCCTTAACCCAAGCAACATGTGTTTTTTATGCCCATGAACATAGATGCAACATCCCTACTGCTGTAATACTGATAATATTACTTGCTTGTTCAGTTTTCGCACGGAACGCGGCTACAACTAACGTACTCGCCGCACCCACGGCACGCAAGACTTCAGAACTGAGGAAACTCTACACAACACTCTTGCGTGCGCACTGGCGCGCGTGTTTCAGCATTTACAAGCAGACGCTTGGCGTGACAGTCTCGAACGCCGACAGGCGCGTAGGTGAGAACGTGGTCCTACACTACACTCCACGCACCTGGCCGCCACGGTTCTGGTTCCCAACAGGGGAATTTGCTGACGGCAGAACTCTGTCGTGTAACCTAGATACCTGGCCACTGGGAGAAGATTCGAGCAACTGGCTCGTGATTTTCGAGGAAAGTTGGAACGTCACATAGCCGCACTTCCCCATCCTGAACACCAGGATACTGCGCCCCAACACTGCAAGGTGGTCAGACCCACTGGCGAGTCCAGTTTGTACTTCCAATACACTAATATCTGATTATTTTATTTTGTTTCAGATCAGGAAGGTGGTTGGATGAATCCTCTGGCAGGCGCTTAATTGTGAATTGCATAGTAGTCACGTAGATGTAGAAGAACAGAGGAAAGTATACCAAAAGCAACACAGTCAGAAACATTGGAGAAGTAGCACATGGGCTCAATTTTCGCCGAAGTACGAGTTGCAAGAATTCCCAATTAGGAAAGACATCGATCACGGGACTTAAGTGTCGCGAGGAGAGAATACGTCTGAAAACAATGAATATTTGACTCGCTCATTTTTGTGATAATTTCTGAAACAAAGTACAGTCTGTGGCGGTAGAAAAAGAGAAATCGTTAGACAAGGCGTAGAAGCGCCCCTGCATTTATAAATTATAAAAACTTCGTAAAAACAGTGCTTGGTGACAATAACGAAATTCATCGAGAGAAAAGATAAGAAAAATACAGTGTAACAACAGCGGGTAATGCTCATTAATACCGCGTCATTTCTCTGTGTATTGTACAGCGTATGTTGCGAACTATACTGCACACCTTGTGGAGCAGCGGTTAGTGCTACTGACTAGTGTGTTGCCGACTGCCATTTCAAATCCCATATGCAGCAGACATTTGTTGTTTAATACTAATCATTTCTAGAAGGTTCGCGAAGTTTCTAATACTTGTGTATTCTGGAATATTCGATGTTCATATTGTCACGTAGAAGAAGGTGTAATTAGATGAATGACGAACACTAAAATCACTTAACGAAGGTTTATTCAGCACTTACACATACAAGAGTGCAGAGCGAACTGCCTACCTAGAATGTACTCGAACCGAATACAGAAATTAATATTTTACTTCAACCCTCCATGCAACAGTCTAGTATCATAACCACTACCATACAGTGACTGTGCTACTCAGCTTCCTCCGCGACAATCTAAACAGCAGCACTCTTCGACCAGCAAGTCAGTTCTAGCCTATCTGTACGTTGGTATCAGTAATAATCGTGCATTCAGTGCTAAGCATTGTACGTCATTGCTCTACGATTTGGAATTGACCGTGGTTAACACGAGACATTGTTTAGTGGGGACGCCGGGTACTTTAAAATACATACACCACGATCATTCCAATTAAGTAACATAGAAACCGTCGCCTACTCGGACGGGAAGCGAAATACTAGCAATTCTTCATTCCAAAGGTCTATATATTCAAGAGACAAAGAGAATTCGAACCAGCAGTAAGCCAGCTATGGATGAGACACCCATCAGTGTTTTCCATATACACTACTGGCCATTAAAATTGCTACACCAAGACGATGACGTGCTACAGACGCGAAATTTAACCGACAGGAAGAAGATTCTGTGGTATGCAAATGATTAGCTTTTCACAGCATTCACACAAGCTTGGCGCCGGTGGCGACACCTACAACGAGCTGACATGAATTAAGTTTCCAAACGATTTCTCATACACAAATAGCAGTTGCCGTCGTTGCCTGGTGAAACGTTGTTGTGATGCCTCGTGTAAGGAGGAGAAATGCGTACCATCACGTTTCTGACTTTGGCAAAGGTCGGATTGTAGCCTATCGCGATTGCGGTTTACCGTATCGCGACATTGCTGCTCGCGTTGGTCGAGATCCAATGACTCTTAGCAGAATATGGAATCGGTGGGTTCAGGAGGGTAATACGGACCGCCGCGCTAGATCCCAACGGCCTCGTTTCACTAGCAGTCGAGATGACAGGCATCTTATCCGCATGGCTGTAACGGATCGTGCAGCCACGTCTCGATCCCCGAGTCAACAGATGGGGACGTTTGCAAGACAACAACCATCTGCACGAACAGTTCGACGACGTTTGCAGCAGCATGGACTATCAGCTCGGAGACCACGGCTGCGGTTACCCTTGACGCTGCATCACAGACAGGAGCGCCTGCGATGGTGTACTCAACGACGAACCTGGGTGCACGAATGGCAAAACATTTTTTCGGAGGAATCCAGGTTCTGTTTACAGCATCATGATGGTCGCATTCGTGTTTGGCGACACCGCAGTGAACGCACATTGGAAGCGTGTATTCGTCATCGCCATACTGGCGTATCACACGGCGTGATGGTATGTGGTGCTATCGGTTACACGTCTCGGTCACCTGTTGTTCACATTGAAGGCAGTTTGAACAGTGGACGTTACATTTCAGATGTGTTACGACCCGTGGCTCTACCCTTCATTCGATCCCTGCGAAACCCTACATTTCATCAGAATAATGCACGACCGCATGTTGCAGGTCCTGTACGGGCCTTTCTGGAAACAGAAAATGTTCGACTGCTGCCCTGGCCAGCACATTCTCCAGATCTCTCACCAATTGAAAACGTCTGGTCAATGGTGGCCGAGCAACTGGCTCGTCACAATACGCCAGTCACTACTCTTGATGCACTGTGTTATCGTGTTGAAGCTGCATGGGCAGCTATACCTGTACACGCCATCCAAGCTCTGTTTGACTCAATGCCCAGGCGTATCAAGGCCGAGAGGTGGTTGTTCTGGGTACTGATTTCTCAGGATCTATGCTCCAAATTGCGTGAAAATGTAATCACATGTCAGTTCTAGTATAATATATTTGTCCAATGGATACCCGTTTATCATCTGCATTTCTTCTTGGTGTAGCACTTTTGATGGCCAGTAGTGTATGTTGGTCAGGACCCAGCGGTTTCCAGCCGCAACCCCACAATAATATGCCCTTTGTCTAAACCTCTTATATCAATGGATTTCCACACTTGCGGCCTGTATCTTCACTACAATGACTCTCTCCCGCTTGCATTCCTTCCTTACTGCGTCACGTGTCCGCAATACCACCAGGAGGCATTCAGCCTCGCGGTGGACAGTGGTCATAATGTTTTTCTTCATCAATGTATTGTGGGCCTTAACGTCGAAAAGAAATGCTGCTACTTACTTTCGTGTTTCTACTTTGCTTACCAATCACTGGTTAAGGTACAGCACTTGCTGAGCGGGAAGAGCAGGGTTCATATCTCCCCCTATCTTACGGTTGATTCATGTTAGCGTGAATAAAAGTTTCCTTCATTGTCACGTTACATCAGAAAAGACACGTGCACTCAAGAAATACGACAAAACTATTTTTGAAATCCAATCGTTGTTTGTCGATACGCATTTTGCGAACAGATGAATGGTGAAAGATAATATAAAAAAGAGTAGTATACACACCCCTTTGGAGTGACATGCTAATAAGTTTTACACAATGTTTCATACACTTCGACGTCAAAAGAATTTTTAAAAATATTTTCGAAAGAGCTTGAGATTGTCTGTCCAGCTGAACACAAATTGTCGCAAACATTTAAAAATATTATTCGACTGATTTCTTCCCATGCTTTTATTTTCATGTTTATGTTCGAATAATCCGTCAATTTTTTGCCGGAACGCGCTGGTCTTTTCTCAACTTCTTCTATGAGAATATCATTATCGAAATCGCCTACGTGCACAGTCACATGTGGGAACCCGTTGATGCCATGTTTGCGTGTCACTGTGTCTGTAACCGGAAAGCAAATGGGAAGCGGAGAACGCACGGAGAGTGACGGTTTTGTCGCCCGTGCGCACGCAGCTATCAAAACCTAGCGGCGCAGTGACAGTTTTCTTTCGGACTTGTTTGCGGGTTGGCAGACAAAAGTCTCACCCTGCTATCACGTCGTAACATGTGCACGTCTACGTATACATCCACAGACTGGACAAGAGTGACGAAACAGTAACAGTGACAATAAATCACCTGTGCGCGCTAGCCTTAGGTTATCCGTTGCTTCCTTAAACAACTGAAGGCTCGTACCAGGATGATTTCCTTGAATACGTCGCGCCAATTTCTTTGTCCATTCGTGTCCATATGAGGTACTGTTCCGTCTCTACTGAATTCGTCGCCGATGAGCTGTAAAATCCAATCTACATTCCATTATACGAGGGCTATTCGGAAAGTTCCGATGGGTCGCGAAATCACTGTGAAAATCAAAAATGTTTTATTTGCAGTAGTTAGGTACACTTTACAGCTACCTCTCAATGTAATCGCCGCTCCGACTTCGACATTTGTCGTAGCATTGTAACAACTTTCCAGTATCCTCGTCATAGAAGGCAGCCGCCAGTACTTTCCGACAACTCTCTGCGCTCGTCTACAGCTCGTTGTCTGTGCCAAAATTTTGTCTTCATAGCCAGCGCTTCATGTGATCAGGAATGAAACTGAGAACGAGACAATTAAGGGCTGTGTTGTGGGTGACCAAACAATTCCCATCGAAAGGCTGCAGGAGCATCTTGATTACCGCAGAGTGGGGCCGCGACGTGTCGTGAAAAACGAAACGTGAGACAGTTACGTTATGTGGGCTGCATGACATCAGGTGAAATCTCTCACCAGGCCCTCATACTTAGGGGACACACTATTTTTTAGGCAACTTTATGTCCTCACTGTGCGCTCAGAACTGAAAAGAGTGACGTTCAGCGATCAATGGACACACTAGAGACGCTACCCAGCACGTCTTTGGAAGACTTCATTTCCACAGTGGTTTTCACTTTACAACGATCGGAACATATTTTCCGACAAGCCCTCGTATATACAGTACATAATCCTAGACGGAAACATAATAGACCAGAGAGACTATTGGCAAGGAACTAAACATCTATGGTCCATAGGACGCTAACACGACAGTACTGGGGAGCCCCTGCAACACAGCTACTACTGGTAACCCCAGATGCTCGACCCGCCGAAAAACGGGCAACCGCAGGGAGACCGTACAGCATGCAAACCATCCACACCCACCCCCTACACTGTGAGCCGATCTATGACCGATCGTCCATTAATTTATGACAACCTTGAACTGTTACAGGGACGCAGCAAGCCCCACAACGAACATCCGCAACGACAAAGGTAACGATGCACGGTACCTCGCACTAACATAACCACACCTTGCATGCACTGTCGCAGATAGCAAGCCGCTACTGCCCTTACTACCCGTCCTACTGTCGCAGAGGTTTTTTTCCCTTGGCGCTTGCCTTGGCCCTTTTTTTCTTCTGCCCTTACAACTGCTATCCTTCGATCGCTTTCGTCCACTTTCTATCTCCTCATGGGCCATGTTAATGAGTAATCTAGATAACATTACAGCCCGCATCCTGTGACTTCTGATTCAGAAACTAATATGTTATACGGGGGTGACAGTAGAACTTTTGGTTTGGTCACCACGTTGATGTGGGCGTGGAGGGGCCCCATGCGTTCCTATCTGAGTGTCTAAATTTCATTTTTGGAAGGTTACTATCAACGGCCGTCAAGTAAAGTATAAAACGCGAGTTTGACCATCAGCAGCTTTTATTTTAAACCCAAATATCGACCAGTTTCAGTCACAGACCATCTTCACGGATAAGGGTTAAAAGGGTTTAAGCCACAACATTACATTTGTCATTACTTAAATGACG
The DNA here is from genome assembly GCF_021461395.2 of Schistocerca americana. Taxonomy (NCBI): domain Eukaryota; kingdom Metazoa; phylum Arthropoda; class Insecta; order Orthoptera; family Acrididae; genus Schistocerca; species Schistocerca americana. The sequence continues at coordinate 869,367,301 of NC_060121.1, forward strand.
TGTACAGCATGTCATAAATATCAATATGTGACACAGGACTTTTAGAAGCAAACATACTAATACCAAGTGTACACAGAGCAGTACTGAAGAGAGACATTGCTCTGTGTACACTTCGTATTAGTATGTTTGCTTCTAAAAGTCCTGTGTCGTGTACTGATATTCATGACATGCTCTACACATTATTTAAGTAATGAAAAATGTAATGTTGTGGCTTAAACAATTGCAACCCTTATCTGTGAAGATGGTCCATGACTAAAACTGGTTGATATTTGGGTTTAAAATAAAAGCAGCTGATGGCCAAACATGCATTTTATACATGTCTGAACGTTGTAGCATGGAATAAAAATAACCTATGTAAGATTCCTGCCAATGGCCTTGCCGCAGTGGTAGCAACGGTTCCTGGCAGATCACCAAAGTTAAGTGCTGTTGGGCTTGGTCAGCACTTGGACGGGTGACCGTCCAGGCTGCCGAGTGCTGTTGGCAAGCAGAATGCACTCAGCCCTTGAGAGATCAATTGAGGAGCTGCTTGGCTGAGAAGTGGCAGCTCTGGTAACGAAGACGCAACGTCCGGTAGAACGGTGTGCTGACCATGTGCTCCTCCATATCAGCATCCAGTGATGCCTATCGGCTGACTGAATTGGTGGATGATCGGTACTGTTGGGCCTTCTAAGGCATTTTCTGACGTAGGTTGGGTAGATAATATTCCTGGAGTACTACCGTCTGTCTGGTCTTAAAAGCTACTGACGAAGTTCTTAACACACAAATAAACAATATCAGATTAACAAACCACCTGCGAGCTCCTTCAATAACACTGTTAGCATTCATTAGTTTTAAACCTCAGGCAATTAACTGAATCATATTTGTATCTAACAATATTCCATATTCAAGAAAGTTTGCATAACATTTCGAATGATAATGGCACAAGGGCGGTTAATTTTGTTGTTTCAAAAGACATGATTGTTGAGAGCACATATTTCAAAAGGAAGGACATTCATAAAGCAACTTGGGTCTCTCCAGATGGACACACCCGAAACTAAATTGATCATGTTCTCGTAGATCGGAGATGGCACGCTAGTATAGAAAATGTTAGGACTTTCAGGGGAGCAGACTGCGATTCAGATCATTTTCTTGTAGTTGCCAAAGTACACCAACGGCTATCTACAGCAACATCAAGGTGTCACAATGCACAACTTGTTAGATTCGACACTGACAAGCTAAATGATGAAAACTTTAGAAGAAGGTACATGATAGAAATTTCAGATAGGTTTGATGCTCTCAGGACACACGAAGATCAAGACGAGGATATAAATAAACAATGGATCACAGTTAGGAATAATATCAAAGAGGCAGCGAAGGTCACAATAGGTACAATTAAGAAGAACAGGAGGAAACAGTGGTTTGACGAGGAATGCAAGAAATAGGTAGAGGAAAGGAAAAAAGCGCGATTAGATTGGGATAGAATGGGAGACAGAAAACGAGAGGAGTTCTTGAACTTGAGAAGAGAAATTGGTCGTAGGCTACGGGTAAAGAAGAGTGATTATTTGAACAATCAGATTAAAAAAATGGAAAAAAAGTAAAACAAAAAACATTAGGGAACTTTACCTAGACATAAATGGATATAGGAAGGGGTTCAAGGCTAGGACAAATGCACTTCGAGTGGATGCCGGTGGAATACTGACAGACCCCAGTGCTATGTTAAGTAAATGGGGGGCGTATTTTGAGCATCTATTAAATGTACACCAGGAAGCAGGAAATGAGCAGGCGTACGAAATACATACAGCAGAAGCCAGATACCTGAGCCAACGTTAAAGGAAGTAAGAGACGCAATCAACAAATTGAAAAACCATAAAGCACCAGGATCAGATTGCATAACTGCAGAATTAGTTAAAAATGGAGGACAGAAATTGGTGGAAGTAGTTCACAAAGTGATAACTAAAATATGGAACTCAGAGATGATACCTGAAGAGTGGCAGGAGTCGATTCTGATCCCAATTTTTAAGAAGGGCGACAAAATGGATTGTAGTAATTATAGAGGGATATCGCTATTACCAGTATGTTCCAAAATTTTCTCGAATATTCTGCTAATCAGGCTTACAACATATGCAGATGAAATTGTGCGGGATTACCAAGCTGGCTTTCGGAGGAACAGATCAACTATAGACCAAATATTCACCCTGTGTCAAATTTTGGGAAAGAAATAGGAATACAATAAACCAGTTCATAACCTTTTCATAGATGTTACAAAAGCATATTATTCAGTATTGCAATCAAAATTGTACAGAATTCTTTTGGAACTTGGAATACCAAAGAAGTATGTTAGACTTATAGAAGCGACTTTGAAAAACACAAATGGTAGAGTACGCGTGGGGAAATTGGAGTCAGAGAATTTGTAATAAAGAACGGACTTAAGCAGGAAGATGCCCTGTTTGATTTAGTCCTAGAATATATTGTACGAATGGCAGCAGATAATTCAGAGGGTGTGGAGTTAAATGGAAATATTAAGATATTAGGGTATGCAGATGATATAAACATCATTAGCGATAGAAAAGAATCTGTAACAGCTAATGTGAATGCGTTAATCAAGGCTAGTGAAGATGTAGGTCTAAGGATAAGTGAAGACGAAACTAAATACCTGGTTACTACTAGAATGCCAACAGCAGTAGATCAGGAAATGTTTAGAGTTGGAGACATGCAGTTTGAAAAAGTGAACACATTTAACTATGTAGGCGTGGATATCGCTTCGAGAAATGAGATTGAATCCGAACTGAAGAAGAGATTACGGGGGGGAAATGCGCGCTACTTCTCACTGAATAGATTACTTTCATCACGGATATTGTCTAGGAATTTAAAGATTAGAATATACAAAGCTATTATTCTACCAGTTATGCTGTATGGGTATGAGACTTGGTCTCTCACTGTGCAAAATGAAAAGCCGTTTCGAGTATTTGAAAACAAAATTTTGAGAAAAATGTTCGGAGCAAAAAGGGATGACATTAGCAGAGAGAGGCGAAAACTGCATAACGAAGAGGTTCACGAACTCTATTCAAGCCCTGGCGTAATCAGTATTATTAAATCACGTGGGCTGCGATGGGCGGGTCACGCAGCTCGAATGGATGAGGGCAGGGCAGCGCGCAGAGTACTGGTGGGGCACTTAGAGGGAAAACGTCCTGTGGGGAGACCGAGGCGTAGATGGGAGGACAATCTGAAGGCTGATTCGAGGAGTCTAGGTACTGAAGGTGAATGGAAGGAAATAGCCCAAGACAGGGACAGATGGCGAAAATACGTTGCTGCGGTAATGGACTCTCGAGTCCGGTATGACCAGTGAGTGAGTGAGTAACAATTTTCCTTGCGCCATACACAAGACCAGTCACAGTTAAAACCATAGAACAAACCATTGAGAATTTTGGAAATGAATTAAGCTTAGACTGATGAGCCAAAACATTATGACCACCTGCTTAATAGCTCGTTTGTCCATCTTTAGAACGAAGTACATAATTGATTCTGCGTGTCGGGTATCCAGCGGTTTGTTGGTAGGTTTGTGGAGGTATGTGGCATTAGATGTCTACGCACGGGTCCTGTAATTATCGTAAATAACGGGCCTCTGATTTGCGTATGTGGTGGTGGCGCGCGATAGCGACCCATATGGGTTCCATACAATTTATCTCAGGAGAATCTGGCCGCTGGAGACAGCAACGTGAGTTCATTACAACGCTCCTCAAACCACTAAAGCACGGTTGTGACTGGGAGACACGGACAGTTATACTGCTGAAAGATGACATCACCGTCGGGGGAAACATCAAGCACGAACGGATGCAGGTGGTTCGCAGTTGTCAGCGTGTCTTCGATTAAGCCCATCCCACAACCCCTTGAGGGCTCTGTCGTCTGCTTGCCAGCTGCCCTCCAGGGAGCAGTGCATGTTTCTCGTGATGGGTCCTGTGCTACTTTTCTTGTGAGGCCTAGTCGGGTTCCTTGCATGCTACCTGCGCTGGCCAATCGGAAGTCTTGTTTTGTGACTGACCTCACAGCCTGTAGGACGGGGAATCTTGAGGCAACGCCAGTTAACCCTCGAGACCAAACAGAGCGTCACGAACCCGCCAGCCAAGCTGCGATCTTTCTCGAACGATTGTAAAGAAACTGTTAGGTATCAAAATTTGACTCTCGCACATCTTATAGCTTCGTTCATCATATTCATGATGAACTGCCTATCATTTCACTAATGGTAATATTTTCTGCGATTTTTAGTGTTAAGCAAACTACTGCAACAATTTCAGAAAGTAAATATTCATGTCACTAACATTTTAATGCAGTTGAAGTTGCGATAGAATCATAAAACTGCAGCTGATGGAAAGCCAAGTCAATAGTTGGTGAAAATGTTCGTTCTCGGTATAAAAATAAAGTGAAACGTTACTCCAATGTTGTTCCAAACTCAAAGTAATTCTCGATTCACCAGCTATCGATGGCGATTAAATATTACATAATTTCTTTGCAAAAATCTGTAGTCGTTTAAATATCGCAGTAGATGTGGAAGTTTCGCATATTGCTGATATGGCGGAATACTCTCCCATTTGCGTACTATCATTTGCCAAATCTTGTTTCTATATCTGAAACCGTTTGCAAGCAATGATGAATTTTGTGAATATTTTATTCTGGCTTTTTTGCTGGCGCTCGAGCTCAGTACGAAGCGCTTTATATAATTACGATAAATTTACTCGAGACTGTTGATAGACAGCAATATCCTATGAAGTTTAAATAAGAATCCAGTGTGTTAGCTACATTTCATTTGCAGCAACATATGACCTAGCATGCAACAAACGCAAATTCATAGCAACCTCTATTTTTCACTGCAAACTTTCCGAAGTTTTTGCTACAGGTTACTTAATCCTAAACATCACAATAAATATAACCATTAGAGAAATGATAGGCAGTTCATCATGAAGTTGACACATTGAAGGTATAAGGCGCGCAAGAATCAAATTTCCTAGCCCCCGCACCTAATCAGAAGGCCTTCGTAAACGATCAAACTTGTTTGACAAAATAGCTCTTACCTAATCGAGGATTTGCGAAGCCACCCCGTACACGCACAAACAATGTTTGTCAGTGTAACCTCACTTTAGAAGCAGACGTTGTTTGTGTTCGTGAATATTTTGACAGTAGTGAGAATGGCCACAAACGCAGACAAAGCAGCCCCGGCATTGACTTTGGTGCCATGTTGAAAGAAGATGGAGAAAACAATACGTTGGTCCAGGCAATGACTTAAAACGAGATATTTACCCGTGAAATTCCGCTAAAGGAAATAGGCCTAATACTCTCAGAACCAGATGATTACATCAACTTTCTTCAAATGCACAATGAAACTTCCAAAAACTCGTTAAGGCCCTCGAAAAAGAGGAAACTTGTCAGTCGAATTCGACCTTATCGAGCCACAGATATGTCAAACAAGGCTGTGCACATACCAAGAAAGCCTGTCTATTCCACCATACTTTTGAAGCAGACTTTCCCGTGTATGTTGCATTTTGGCACTAGTGGGAATGGCTACAAATGCGGGTAAAGTACTTCCAACACTGGGTCCGGCACTGTGTTTAAAAAAGAAGGAAGCAAGAAGCTTGTCCTGGGGATGGTTTAAAGTGAGAAATATACACATGAAAACCTGTAAACGGAAATGTTACATTCAGAACACGATGATTACATGAACTTCGTGTGGGTGGACAGTGAAATGTTTAATAAGTTCGCCCTCACATTGAAAAAGAAGACACAAGTAATGTATTCGAAAATTTATTCTCTTCTACTTGAACCTCTAATGACAGTTCATTAAAATATCACAACATGGGAACGTATAGCCCACATGTTGTCAAACTTTCCGTCGATCAAAATTTCTCGCAAGCACGTGAGACACGGTCTAAGCTTCACAAACACGTCAAACAGCGCCGTACATGGTCCAATATCAGGCAGGCATAGTTAAGTTCGACAAGATGTTTGATGGATTATGGGGGCCTATACAACGTGTGACAGGTTCAGAATGCGAGGCAGCAGTCACACCCACCAGCTAGCGGGCAGCCATGCGCGCTATCTAGCAAATTTGCGGAGAACCTTACTCTGTGTGAGACGGGCTTTACTACCCCAGATCCCATGCAAGCGCATGAGAATGTCACCCATATTAAAATACTGCTCCCACCAGCCTGCGTCCGTGACGCGCTGCAAGTTTCGAGCCGCCGTTTACCTCGATGACGGTGTTTGTAGAGATTACCATCGACCTAGAGTAGCAAAAATGTAATACACCCAAAGAGCCGACACGTTCTCATTGATCGACTGTTGAATCCCGACGGTCCCCAGCCCACTGCAATCATAATTGCCCATATCGTTGGGTCAACATGTGAACTCGTAGGGGTGCTCTGCTGCAGAGCTCCATGTTCAACAATGTACGATGAACGGAGTGCTCCGAATCACTTGTGCGTGCACCAGTGTTGCGCTCTTTTGTCAGAGTTGCCACAGATACTTTACAGAGTAGACAAACCTCCGAATCCCACGTTCTGTGAAGAGTCGTGGACGCCCAACAATTAGTGCCTAGTGGTAGTTTCATTGAGCTGCCCACGACAGTAGCACATGAACATTCGACAAGCTTCGCCGTTTTCGAGATACTCGTTCACAGGCTCTGCGTAATAATAACCTACCCTTTGCGAAAGTCGCTTATCTCAATGGATTTCCCATATGCAGCCCATATCTTGACTAGGGTGGTCCCTCGTCCTTGGCTGCTCCACTTATTTACTTTTGCTACCGCGTCACGTGCCCGCAGGCGGGATCCAGTGACGCGGTGGGCAGCGGTCATAATATTTGGGCCTATCAGTGTATTTCTTAAATTTCACTGTTTTGAATTTACTTTCCAGAACAGCTTAACACTTTAACAGTTGGAGCCACACGCACGCACATATGATTCTGAAATGTCAAAGTGACAATAGCTAATCTGAACAACCAACACCGGAACGAAGATCCGAAAGGTTACCTTCCGTTTAACAAGACGATATGGAAAATCTGTAGTCACACTTTTAGAGTAGGAATAACAACTGCACAAGACTAGCACATTGGTTACGACAGATGACGTGGTGAAGTTGATAGTGGCGCTGAAAACCTGCATGTTTAGATATCAAAATACAAATTCCAAAAATAATATGTCTGCAAAGCAACACTGTTTATCGACAACGCTGCTCAAAGCACGAAAGTATGTTTGCACAATATGTGACGAAGATAAATGGACTATTACAACAGTGAATGGTTAATGATGGAATTACTAACGCGAATATTCTTTTTATGGCCTGATTACTAACTGCACAGTAGATACTGGGAGATACTCCGTTAGTATTTAAGTAGTCAACAACTGGCTGAAATCTTCAGATGCTAGCTGCAATTCTAGATGCTACTTTCTTGTGCTTCTGCTACTTTGGCAATTATTACTTAATTATGCATTCTGTACAGATGAAAGCAATCAAAGAAGATTATATTAGTAGCCAACCTGCAGCTATCCGGTTCATCTTCGCGTACCGCTAACGCATTGGAACAGATCGCCTATGACTGCGACAAGGGCCGTACCACAAACACAAACACTTACCTGCGCTTCCGAGGTCGCCTAGTAGTGCGACGTCCAATGTGGCGTCGCACGTTATGAATTGCAAATGAGCCTGTCCCAAGGTGATTCTGCTGACCCAAGTCCGCCATGATTCGGTAGTCTCACTGTAACAAACAACCAGCTTCGATCGCGTTAAGGTGGTAATGGGATCTGTAATGCAGTAATAATAATGATCAGATCTTTAACAGTAACCTCGGTCTTTTTTCGTGTGATGTACTTATCTACAGCGAAGCGCTATCTGAGGAAAATGCTGCAGAAATATCCAATCAGATCTTGTAAGTCTTCAAAATTTTACAAAGATTGGCAGCTTGTTTGTGACTATTACAGCGCCATCTATCACAAAGCGAAAAAAGTGGTCCAACTAAAACATCATATTTCTTTACGTACAACACGAATATGTAATAAAAATGGGGGTTCCTATTTAAAAAAAACGCAGTTGATATCCGTTTGACCTATGGCAGCACCATCTAGCGGGCCAACCATCTGGTTTCCACCTTCAAGCCAGACAAATTTCGTTTTTTGTAGTTTTATCGTTTGATGCTTATTTCGTGAGATATTTGGCCCGGTCACTATCAATGGACCACCCTGTATACCTGCATGGGAAAGGCGCTTAGTTGTATCTATGCTGCAGCAACGCTCTCAAACGGAAACTTTTTGATACATCAATGGCGTTGCGGACAACATTACTAGTAACCTCAGATTTTTTATAGAAGACGCAGTTACCTGTGCTGAAGTACTGTCTGGAAGAAACTGCACAAGTATTCAGTCAGGTCTTGATAATATTTCCAACTGGTTCAAAGACTGACAAGTTGCGTTAATTGTTCAGAAATATAAAATTATGCACTTCGCTAAACGAGAAATGTAGTATCCTATGACTATAATATCAGTTAGTCGCATTTGAAATTGGTAAACTCATACAAATACCTGGGTGCAACAATTTGTAGGGACATGAATTGGAATGATCAGATAGCCTCAGTCGTGGGTAAAACAGGTGGCAGGCTTCCGTTTATTGCTAGGGTACTAGGGAAATCTAATGATTCTACAAATGAGATTGTGTACGAACGAATGAATGGTCACATGTTTAACTCATGAGAGAGCATCACCGAAAAGCAGAGAAACCTAAATTGGCTGTCCTTTACAGGTAGACGCTAATTAGCCCACGAAATCCTACCTACAACATTTGAAGAACCGATACCAAGTGAAGAATCTAAGAATATACTTCAACTCCCTACGTATTTCTCCCGCATGGACCGAAAATACAAACTTTGGCTAATTGCAGCGGGCGCAGAGGCATCTAAACAACCAGATTTTCCACGAATCGAACGAGAATGGAACGAGACGAAACCCTGATATATGGTGCAACACTAAGTACCGTCTGCCATGCACTTCACAGTATTTTGCAGAGTATGTGTGTAGATTTAGATGTTGTTGTTCTGTTCTTCAGTACGAAGACTGATTTGACGAAGCTCTCCATGCTACTCTATCCTGTCCAAGTCTCTTCATATCTGAACAACCATTGCAACCTACATCCTTTTCAACCTGCTTACTGTATTCACCTCTTGGTCTCCCTCTACAATTTTTACAGCCACACTTCCCTCCAGTACTAAATTGGCGATCCTTGATGTCTCAGAATGTGTCCTACCAACCAATCCCTCCTTTGGGTCAAGTTACTCACAGTTGCGTGGTAATTTGGCATTTCTGCATCGATGACGGGATAAGAAGATCACGTCCAACAACATCACATAAGGTCGGCAGGAGTGAATAATATTTTACGGAAGACCAGCGTGGTCATTGTCAAAGAAAAGATACGACATACAAGGTACGCAGTTACTAATGCACGCAGTTTGCACGGGATGTAACAAAAATGCGAGGGGCAAATTGAAGGGCACATTCCTCACACGTAGACCAAGAAATTATGTTATATGAACATGGGTCTGGAAACGCTTTGGCCTGCCGCAGTGGCCGAGCGGTTCTAGGCGCTTCAGTCTGGAACCACCCGACTGCTACGGTCGCAGGTTCAAATCCTGCTTCGGGCATGGATGTGTGTGATGTCCTTAGGTTAGTTAGGTTTAAGTAGTTCTAAGTTCTAGGGGACTGATGACCTCAGATGTTAAGTCCCATAGTGCTCAGATCCATTTGAACCAATTGAAACGCTTTGTTTCCTTGCCACAACTCATTTTCTCCAACTCATTAATTATGGGGAACACACTCGAGCAGAACGCACCATCGTACATATGCAGCTCTCTCTCACAAGAGATGGTCAATATGCCCAGCGTGGGCATTGATAATTGCATCAACCCACCGTCGTAACGAATCTCGGATGCGCTGATGTGTCTCTGGAGTATTGAGCATGGTTTCCCAGCCTTCCATAATATGGGCACTGGGACTCTGAACATCGTGTACTGGGGTTCCATACACAAGAGCGTTCGAATGCCCGCACAAATAAAAATCCAGTGGGTTTAGGTCCGGAGAGCTTGGAGGCCAGGCAATTCGTCCATCTCTACCTATCCATCTGTTACCGAATCTGGTATTTGAAAGCCGATGGACATTAACGCTAATAGAAGAGGTGTTCCATAGTGCATGAAGTACGCGTTTTATCGCACAGCTAAACGCACATCTGCTAACAGATCAGTTACAACATTCTGTGCGAAATTATGATAACTTTGTCCGTTGAGCTTGGGTGGAAGAAAGTGAGGCCCTACCAAACAGCCACCAACAATGTCGGCCCAGACTTTGACAGAAAGTCTTTGTTGATGACTTGCTTCAACAGTTGCGTGAGGATTGGCGTCTGCCCACACATGCCGAGTATGAAAATTTGTGCGTTTCCCGTGATTAATGAGTTGGAGAAAATGAGGTGTAACATGGAAACAGAGCGTTTCCAGACTCATGTTCATACAGTATAATTTCTTCGACGACGTGTAAGGATTGTGTGCTGCAATTTGTGCCGTACGTTTTTGTTTCACCCTGTATGATTGTCGTCTCTTTTTATCTGCAGTCCTTTCATCTCTCAACTGGCAGAGAGTCAGTATGTTCACGGCAACTCATCAAAGAGTTCACCATAGCAATACAAAGGCGATACGGACAAAGAGATTTGAGGAACTGGCAACCACGAAAAGATTGGTGTCACCGCGTGGAAAGGCACGCACTGTGATCAACTTGCCGGACAAGAACGTGGACGAAGGATTTTTGTCGGCCCTTCATAAAGGATTGAATTTCGGTCTTGCGCCACGCGCTGCACCTATCGTGGACTTTATTAGTGGAGTGCAACAGGGGGTGTGGCATCTCTCAAAAGAGGACGCCGACGACGTAAGACTTAACCAACAGTCGCATTTTCGCCCCAGCCAAGCCGCTCAAGTCAATAGAGCAGAGGGTGACAGGGGGGGGGGGGGGGGGGGGTACAAAGATGATCTCGTGGTACTTCCTGCTGACAAGGGAAGTGCCATGGTTGTTCCTAATACTACTGAATATCTCACCAAAGTGGCATCGTTGTTAGAAGATAGCACGTACGAATGCCTAAAATGGGTCCCGTACGAATGCCTAAAACGGGACACAACTCTGTCATATAGCAGAAAAACGGTGGAGCTGCTGAAGAATTCTGGTCTACTATAGGATGTTATCAAAAATCTTAGCGCACAACCTCCTAGACCTCATAGGCTGTACGGATTACCTAAAGTTCACAAGGTAATTTGTACTAGCACGATTGTGCGGGTTAGATGTTGACTGTGTGACTTCATCCCCGAATGGGTGTTGTTGATTGTGTCATTGGCCTCCCTATAGTATTGCTTTCCATACAGTTTTGAATGGGAAAGTTTTTATGCACATTCCCGTTATTGTATGCAGGTTTATCAGACAGTCAAATCCGTTCTCTATTAGAGGATTAGGATTTGAGTGGCATGAAGACGACGAGTTTGTTCCTTCTTCAAATATTCAGCAGGCAGACGACTCGTCTGATGATGATTTGAGTGCCGAAGAAGTTCCTGAAGTTCCTGAAGAGAGCAGGAGTTCACACAGTGTCACAGAAGGTGTCAGACCACGAACATGTCAGTATGAGCGCTGCACTTCCAGAACAAAGACAAAGTGCATAAAATGCAATCAGTACTTATGTCTTGCAAAAGGAAAGGATTGTTTCAAATTATTCCACGAAAAGTGAAGCAGTCTGCACCATGGCTTTGTGTTACAAAATAAATAAAAAATATTATTAATTTTTTTTTGCCACAAAATAGGATTTGCAATCTATGTAACATTTTTTACAATAACTAATAAATAAAAGTAATGAAAGAATAATTTTTTATTCATAATTGTTCCTCAGGTAACTTATAATATCAAAAAAAAACAGGAAGTCAGAGAATAATTTTAGTGAAATAAAACTTGACCCTCACGATTGTACTAGTTGTTTCCCGCTACATTTTTTATGGAAGAATTTTTTTATTATTTTTCCCAGTGTCTACTATGCCCAAGTATACAGAGAATTCAACTTTATTCACCATTAAAAAAAAAAAAAAGTTTTCAGGGTGGAAAGGGATAACGAATGTCGGATGGACGTCTCGGCCATTCAGTGTACCGCAAGCCGATGCACACTGATTTATATTTTAGCGGCTAGAGGTTTCACCAGCCAGTCAAGAAGAGTGCAGCTTTAAACACGTACACAGAGCAAAAACTGTTTCTGACGTGGCCCACTTGACTTCCAAAATCATTCATCTGAAGTATGTGTTCCGAAAGAACAGCTATAGGTCACATGATATCAAGTTGTTGTTGTTGTGGTCTGCAGTCCTGAGACTGGTTTGATGCAGCTCTCCATGCTACTCTATCCTGTGCAAGCTTCTTCATCTCCCAGTACTTACTGCAACCTACATCCTTCTGAATCTGCTTAGTGTATTCATCTCTTGGTCTCCCTCTACGATTTTTACCCTCCACGCTGCCCTCCAATACTAAATTGGTGATCCCTTGATGCCTCAGAACATGTCCTACCAATCGATCCCTTCTTCTCGTCAAGCTGTGCCACAAACTTCTCTTCTCCCCAATCCTATTCAATACCTCCTCATTAGTTATGTGATCTACCCATCTAATCTTCAGCATTCTTCTGTAGCACCACATTTCGAAAGCTTCTAGCCTCTTCTTGTCCAGGCTACTTATCGTCCATGTTTCACTTCCATACATGGCTACACTCCATACAAATACATCAAGTAAGCGTATTCAAAGAAAATAAACGTAAAAATGGACATTCACGAAATGAGCCAGCGATAGCATTTCTTCCCTTCTGCGGCGATACTCCCAGCAAAATGGGCAGAGTCCCGAGAAGACGAGGTATCAGTTCTATTTTCCGACCTCCTAAGAGGATAACGCAGATATCACGCCCTGTTAAGGACAGTCTCGGCCTCAAGATTCCTGGGATTTGCAATATCCCTTGTGAAAATGGAAGCAATTACACTACTCAGTCCTTCCGCGCCGTTTCCGACGGCTGTGGAGAACATCAACGGCATATTAAAAATGGTGAGTTGAAGAAATCCGAAGTTACAGAGCACAGCCTCACAAACATAAAATACTGTTTGACAAAACAAAAGTTTTGTTCTAGGCTTCCACATACCCATCATCATCATCATTTAAGACTGATTATGCCTTTCAGCGTTCAGTCTGGAGCGTAGTCCCCCTTGTAAAATTCCTCCGTGATCCCCTATTCAGTTCTAACATTGGTGCCTCTTCTGATGTTAAGCCTATTACTTCAAATTCATTCTTAACCGAATCCAGGTGCCTTCTCCTTGGTCTACCCTGACTCCTCCTACCCTCTACTGCTGAACCCATGAGTCTCTTGGGTAACCTTGCTTCTCCCATGCGTGTAACATGAACCCACCATCTAAGCCTGTTCGCCCTGACTGCTACATCTATAGAGTTCATTCCCAGTTTTTCTTTGATTTCCTCATTGTGGACACCCTCCTGCCGTTGTTCCCATCTACTAGTACCTGCAATCATCCTAGCTACTTTCATATCCGTAACCTCAACCTTATTGATAAGGTAACCTGAATCCACCCAGCTTTCGCTCCCATACAACAAAGTTGGTCGAAAGATTGAACGGTGCACAGATAACTTAGTCTTGGTACTGACTTCCTTCTTGCAGAAGAGAGTAGATCGTAGCTGAGCGCTCACTGCATTAGCTTTGCTACACCTCGCTTCCAGTTCTTTCACTATGTTGCCATCCTGTGAGAATATGCATCCTAAGTACTTGAAACCGTCCACCTGTTCTAACTTTGTTCCTCCTATTTGGCACTCAATCCGTTTATATCTCTTTCCCACTGACATTACTTTCATTTTGGAGATGCTGATCTTCATACCATACATACTGGGACTCTATAATTGAAGAGGCTGTAGAAATAAGAATATGTGAGAAAACTTTCAACCTTGACGGCGCATAGAATCTTAACGGTGCATGGAAGCGAGCTCCCCATGCAAGGGATGTTTACGCTATGTTGGGAGTGGTGGCACCACCAGCGTAGACGTTGACACCATCTGCGTCAGCATGACGTATCTATCGACCAATCAGAAGCCTTCTTTGAGTTAGAGTATATACAGCCAACACAGCAGCAATTCTGACAGTCAGTTGCTCCAGTAGAAATCGTAAAAAGCTCGAGGTTTTACCCTGAATTGACGCTGCAAGAAGTCCAAGAATGTTTTATACAACAGTGCCGTCGAGAAAGACTTCGTTCTCCAACTACGCCACAAATTTCTTTTCTCCCAAATTTTATTCAGTACCTTCTCAATGGCTACGTGATCAACTCACCTAAGCTTCAGCGTTCTTCTGTAGCACTGATTTTCGAAAGCTTCTATTCTCTTCTTGACTGAACTGTTTATCGTCCACGTTTCACTTCCATACAAGGCTACACTCCAGAGAAGTACCTTCAGAGGAGACTTTCCTAACACTCAGATCTAAATTCGATGTTAATATGTATCTCTTCTTTAGAAACGCTTTTGTTCCCATTGCCAACCTACATTTTATATTCTCTCTACTGCAGACATCATCAGTAATTTTACTGTCCAAATAGCAGAACTCTGTGCGTTTAGTGTCTCGTTTCCTAACCTAATTCCCTCAACATACCTGATTTCGTTCGACTACATTCCACTACCGTTCTTTTGGTTTTGTGATGTTCGTCGCATATGCTCCTTTCAAGATACTGTCCATTTTGTTCAGCTGCTTTTCCAAGTCCTTTGCTGTCTCTGACACAATTAAGTCATCGGCAAACCTCAAAGGTTTTATTTCTTCTCTCCGAACTTTAGTTCCTCTCCAAATTTTTCTAGTGGTATCCTTTACTGCTTGCTCAGTGAACAGATTAAATAACATCGGGTATAGGCTACAACCCTGTCTCTCTCCCTTCTCAGTCACTACTCTTTTATGCCACACGACTCGTATAACTGCCGCCTGGTTTCTGTACAAGTTGTATATAATCTTCACTCCCTCTGTTTTAGCCATGCTACTTTCAGAATTTCAACTTTCAGAGGTATTCCAGTCTACATTGTCAAAAGCTCTCTCCATATACAAAAGCTATTAACGTAGGTTTGCCTTCCATATACCACTGAAAATAAATTTATGCTGGCGTCATCAAAAGCTTGTATGACTTATTACAACACTGTCCCACTTAGATCTGTGCTGGAGGAATAACGAGATGAACTGATTCACAATTAATTGTTGATATTATGCCACATCATTATATGTTGTATAACCTAGCTAGACGCATCTGAACAATAACTGATGAAGTGGATGCCTGTTGCTCAGCTTTCAAATACATGGCACAGAGAAGAAGGTCGTGATACGCAAGTCAAGTCTACAATACGATGAAGATAACTGAATTTTTTGTCGGTTGTACTTGTGAAGAAAATTCCATTGGCTTTCTGGCACAGTTTTCCTAGGATTTCTACAAGAAGCGTCGGAGTGGAAGGTGAAATGACTACGGTAGTAAGGAATCTCAGAGATGCAGAATTAACAATAATCTCCTGAACTCCTCTGTAAATGGTTTGTATAGGGCTGCCTGAATAGAGCGGGAAGGAAGTTCAAGTGTTTATGACCTTTGGCCGACGAGGACACACGATTCAGGGAGACCACTGGTATGTATAGAGCAAGTGCCGTGTGGCGCCAGAGGATATTGATGTAATTATGGCCACCGAACTAAGCGCGGAATCAGAAGGGACCGCATTTTCAGCGTTTTTCAGTTACGGGTACCTCCTAATCTGTTGTTAACCTAGACTCATTTTTCACGCAAAACTGAAGAGGGTCGTTATTATGGACGGGGCACGTGGCATGTGGCTGCGGTGAACATTTAATTTAACCGTGACCCTCCGAAATTAGCGCGGAATCTGCAGATTGTGCAATTTTTTCCTAGTTTAATTTCATTTTTCACGCAATCTGTCCTTAATCTGGGTTACCAAGGTTTTGTTGTTGTATTCTTCAGTCAGAAAACTGGCTTGATGAAGCTGGCAATGCTAGCATATCCTGTGTGTGCTTTTTCATCTTAGCGTAACTGCTGCGACCTACAACCATTTGAATCTCCTTACTTTATTCAGGGCTTGGTCTCCATCTACAATTTTTACCATCCACACTTCCGTGCATTTCCGAACTGACATTTCCTTGATGCCTCAGGATGTGTCCTATCGACTGATCCCTTCTTTTAGGAAAATTGTGCCATAAATTCCTTTTTTCTCCAATTCGATTCAGTACCTCCTCATTTGTTGTCCCATCTTATCTGTAGCATTCTTCTCCAGCATCACATTTCAAAAGCATTCACTCTCTTCTTTTCTGAACTGCCTATCTTCCACGTCCTCTTTCGAATAAAACCTCACTATCGACAAATATCTTCGGAAAAGACTTCCTAACTCTTACCTGATATTAGATGTTAAGGAGTTCCTCTTTTCCGAACGTACTTTTCTTGTCATTGTCAGTCTACATTTTATATCCACTCTACTTCAGCCATCATCATTTATTTTACTTCCTAAACAACAAAACTCATCTACTACTTTGACTTCCTCATTTTCTAATTTAACTGCCTCGGCATCCTCTTCTGGTTTAATAAAATTATACTGCATTAGCCTTGTTTTACATTTTTTTTTTTTTTGTGCACCTTATATCCCTTTTCAAGATTTTCTCTGTTCTGTTAAGTTATTCTTCTAAATTCTTTGCCAACTCGGACAGAATTACAATATCATCTGCAAACCTTAAAGTTTCTATTTCTTTCTATATGAACTTTAATTTTCTTTCCAAATTCGTCCTTGGTTTCCTCTACAGCGTGCTCAATGTACAGGTGAAATAACATCAGGATAAGTTACACCCCTCTCTCCCTCCACTTTCAACTACGACTTTCCTCTAATGTCATTCGACTATAATAATTGCAGTCTCGTTTCTGTACACCTTTCGCTCGTTGTATTTTATCCTTGCTGCCTTTTGAATTTCAAAGAGAGCAGTCCAGTCAACACTGTAAAATCTTTATGTAAATCTACAAATGCTATAAAAAGTAGGCTTGTCTTTCTTCAGTCTGTCTTCTAGGTCGAATCGTGTGGTCGGTATTGTCTCGCATAGTCCCACATTTCTCCAAACCCAAACTGATCCTTCCTGAAGTTAGCTTCTACCTGTTTGTCCATTCTCCTGTAAATAACTGATGCCAGTATTTTGCAATCCTGACGTATTAAACTAATGGTTCAGTAGCATTCACCGCTACCAGCACCTAGTTTTCAGAGTAAAATTTTCACCCTGCAACAAAGTGTGCGCTGATATGAAACTTACTCACAGATTAAAGCTGTGTGCCAGACCGAGACTCTAACTTGAGACCTTTGCCTTTCGCGGGCAGGGGCTCTACCATCTGGCGGAATTAAAGCTGTGAAAACGGGTCATGAGTCGTGCTTGGGTAGCTCAGATGATACAGGACTTGCACGCGAAAGGCAAGGTCCCGAGTTTGAGACTCGGTCCGACACACAGTTCTAATCTGCCAGGGAGTTTCAACCCCAACTTTCTTTAGAACTGAGATTATGACATTCTTCCTGAAGGCTGGAGGAATTTCGCAAGCCTCGTACATCATCCACAGCAAACGGAATACACTGTTGTTGTTGTTGTTGTTGTGGTCTTCAGTCCTGAGACTGGTCTGATGCAGCTCTCCATGCTGGCCATTAAAACTCATACACCACGAAGATGACGTGCTACAGACGCGAAATTTAACCGACAAGAAGAAGATGCTGTGATACGCAAGTGATTAGCTTTTCAGAGCATTCACACAAGGTTAGCGCCGTTGGCGACACCTACAACGTGCTGACACGAGGAAAGTTTCCAACTAATTTCACATACACAAATAGCAGTTGCCGGCGTTACCTGGTGAAACAATGTTGTGATGCCTCGTGTAAGGAGGAGAAATGCGCACCATCAAGTTTCTGACTTTGATAAGGTCGGATTGTAGCGTATCGCGATTGCGGTTTATCGTATCGCGACATTGCTGCTCGCGTTGGTCGAGATCCAATGACTGTTAGCAGAATATGGAATCGGTGGGTTCAGGAGGGTAATACGGAACGCCGCGCTGGATCCCAACGGCCTCGTATCACTAGCAGTCGAGATGACAGGCATTTTATCCACATGGCTGTAACGGATCATGCAGCTACGTCTCGATCCCTGAGTCAACAGATGAGGACGTTTGCAAGACAAGAACCATCTGCACGAACAGTTCGACGACGTATGCAGCAGCATGGACTATCAGCTCGGAGACCATGGCTGCGGTTACCCTTGACGCTGCATCACAGACAGGAGCGCCTGCGATGGTGTGCTCAACGACGAACCTGGGTGCACGAATGGCAAAACATTTTTTCGGATCAATCAAGCTTCTGTCTACAGCATCATGATGGTCGCATCCGTGTTTGGCGACATCGCGGTGAACGCACATTGGAAGCGTGTATTCGTCATCGCCATACTGGCATATCACCCGACATGATGGTATGAGGTGCCACTGGTTACACGTCTCGGTCACCTCTTGTTCGCATTGTCGGCACTTTGAACAGTGGAAGTTACATTTCAGGTGTGGTACGACCCGTGGCTCTACCCTTCATTCGATCCCTGTGAAACCCTACATTTCAGCAGGACAATGCACGACCGCATGTTGCAGGTCCTGTACGGTCCTTTCTGGATATAGAAAATGTTCGACTGCTGCCCTGGCCAGCACATTCTTGAGATCTCTCACCAACTGAAAACGTCTGGTCAATGGTGGCTGAGCAACTGGCTCGTCACAATACGCCAGTCACTACTCTTGATGAACTGTGGTATCGTGTTGAAGCTACATGGGCAGCTGTACCTGTACACGCCATCCAAGCTCTGTTTGACTCAATGACCAGGCGTATCAAGGCCGTTATTACGGCCAGAGGTGGTTGTTCTGGGTACTGATTTCTCAGGATCTATGCACCCAAATTGCGTGAAAATGTAATTAAAAAAAATGGTTCTGAGCACTATGGGACTTAACATCTGTGGTCATGAGTCCCCTAGAACTTAGAACTACTTAATCCTAACTAACCTAAGGACATCACACACATCCATTCCCGAGGCAGGATTCGAACCTGCGACCGTAGCAGTCGCGCGGTTCCGGACCGCGCGCCTAGAACCGCTAGACCACCGCGGCCGGCGAAAATGTAATCACATGTCAGTTTTAGTATAATATATTTGTCCAATGGATACCCGTTTGTCATCTGCATTTCTTCTTGGTGTAGCAATTTTAGTGGCCAGTAGTGTAATTATGGCTTAATTGGCCCTCCCAATAATCTCAACAGTGGCTAAGATCTTAAATCTGAATTAATTCTGTCACTAATAACGGTAGCAGACCTTGCTATTTTTTCAGAAAAATGTGAGGTATGGCGCTCATATGTTTCCGGAAGCCCAAGCAGGGAGCGAAGACCTCTCTTGAATATTCCACCGCGGGAGACACTATATCGGACGTCTGCCGCTGGCTTACCCTGGGTAGCGGTGCCCCAACCACGACCTAGAGAAGAGGAAAGACAGGAATTACCCTCTCCTCCTTGCTCTGCTGCCCTGTTCCTCGGTCTTAACACCTACGGTGGCACGTGTGTGAACTGTTCTGGGGCAGTCTGCCCATTCTGTAGCGACCTCTACATTTTTGCTCATCCCATTACTTACTCCTCTAAGGAAAGTGCATCTGTCATGTCTCTGAAGAGTCACACATGCCCTGCGTGTACAAGCGTGATGTGAGTCTGCAGTTGTAATTTAACATTAATGGATGAAATTATCTCAGTGACCTTATAAGACCCTTGGTATCGCATATGGAATTTCTTGGTCTTACACGTTTTTTTGGTGGTATTACGCTGTATCATACCTTTAAGTAGTACTAGACAACCGACTTGATTCAGCAACCGACTGACAGCCAATTGCTTTTTTACGTTCAGCAGGTTTTTTTTCAGTCAGATGAAACAATCAAACGATGCTATTGTCTCTGGCCACGTCATCTAAGTGAATCTTTTTGACTCACTGTAGGGATTTGAGTGGTCTCTCTCAACGTGAGACAACTGACTGACACAAGTCTCTGACGGTTCCATCAGTTATATGAATGCTTTTGCTCAGACTCTAGGTTTGTGTGTTTTCACTCACAGGAACGATCGAGCAGTCTGCTCGCATGAAGTACTTACACTCGCGTGCAAATCTCTCTCGCCTGAGCGGACACTTCCCCTCTGCCTCGCTTCGCCTTACTGTCTGACTGGAAAGAGGGGAAGGGGGGAAGGGGGGGAGGAATTGTGAAAGCACGACATGTGGCGTGCGGTTTTGTTGCATTTTTCACATTTCTCAACAACATAGATCACAAACAAAACAAATTTTTAGTATCATTTGATTATCCTTCTCGTGCTGAAGGCATTATAAAATTTACACACTGGAGTGCTAAATAAACTGGTATAGTCATGCGTATTCAAATACGGGGACATGTGAACAGGCGAAATGCGGCGCTGCGGTCGGCAGCGCCTACATAAGACAAGTGTCTGGCGCAGTTGTCAGGTCGGTTACTGCTGCTACAGTGGCAGGTTATCAAGATTTAAGTGAGTGTCGGCGCACGAGCGATGGGACACAGCATTTCCGAGGTAGCGATGAAGTGGGGATTTTCCCGTACGACCATTTCACGAGTGTACCATGATCATCAGGAATCCGGTAAAACATCAAATCTCCGACATCGCTGTGGCCTGAAAAAGGTCTTGCAAGAACGAGACCAACGACGACTGAAGAGAATTGTTCAGCGTGACAGAAGTGCAATCCTTCCGTAAATTGCTTCAGATTTCAATGCTGGGACATCAGTAAGTGTCAGTGTGCGAACCATTCAGCGAAACATCATTGAGATGGGCTTTCGGAGCCGAAGGCCCACTCGTGTACTCCTGACGACTGCAGACACAAAGTTTTACGCCTCGCCTGGGCCCGTCACCACCGACGTTGGACTGTTGATGACCGGAAACTTGTTGCCTGGTCGGATGAGTCTCGTTTCAAATTGTATCTATTGGAGACAACCTCATGAAACCATGAACCCTCCATGTCAGCAGGGGACTGTTCAGGCTGGTGGAGGCTCTGTAATGGCGTGGGGCGTGAGCAGTTGGAGTGACATGGGATCCCTGATACTTCTAAATACGACTCTGACAGGTGACAAGTACGTAGTAAGAATACTGTGTGACCACCTCCAACCATTCATGTCCATTGTGCATTCCAACGGACCTGGGCGATTACAGCAGGACAGTGCGACATCCCACAAGTTCAAAATTGCTAGAGAGTGGTTCCAGGATATCTGCTCTGAGTTTAAATAATTCCGTCGGCCACAAAACTCCCAATACATGAACATTATTGAGCATGTGTGGGATGCCTTGCAACGTGCTGTATAGAAGAGATCTCCACCCCTTTGTGCTCTTATGGATTTATGGACAGCCCTGCAGGATTCATGGTGTCAATTCCCTCCAGCAGTACTTTAGACATTAGTCGAGTCCATACCACGTCGTGTTGCAGCACTTCTGGGTGTTCGCGGGGGCCCTACACGATGTTGGGCAAGTGTACCAGATTCTTTGGCTCTTCAGTGTATCCGGTGCAAACTGTCGACATATAGACAGACGCAGACAGTTTCACAGATTATCGTCACCCAGGTTGCCATGTATTCGTGACTTATTTAGTTTCATAGTCGAAAAAAAGCCTTTCATGCGCATATAATGATTCAGACATTGATATCACGTCTGCAATCTCATTATAGAGATGTCGAAAATCTTTGCAATGAAAACAACTCAGATCTCCTGGACAGTTTTAACGTAAAATAATTTGTCTTTTAAATGGAATTACATAGCAGATCGGCCAGTTCCATTTGCAGATGCGTACGGAAGCTTCCAGTTCAAATGGCAAATGGTCTCGAAAACAGCTCAAAAACAGATCTAAGATTGGCAATGTCTTCAAACATTTAAAAAGCTGTTATTGTAATTCTTTCAGTGGCACAATGGATTGTTCGAAATTCGCGTTTCCATCGCCTCCAGTGAACTTAAGGAAATGGACGGTGTTTCTTGTCAGAAGTTGTCCCTTCCACCACGTGGTTTTGTTTTTGAATGCATCCACGTTCGCCATGAAATCAGAAATAAGATGCTGCTTTCCTTGCAATTTCTTCGTCAGGGCAGTCTGTAGTCAACTCAGTTTAAAATGAAAGATCTGCAGTTCATTCTGGACCTTCTGATATTCGTTCTTGCTTTCCTTTTTCCTACAGAAATTCGACAATAGTGGATCTTAAATCGGAAACTCGTCCCAGGCACATCATTTGACTTCATTCTCTGCGTCAATCTATAACGTCTCCATACTCTTCATTCAGATACATCAAAAACTGTTACAAATGATGATGTAATAATGTGTGCGACTTCAGAAAATTTAAAATTTCCAGCACCAAATCCATCACAAATTTCCTGCCTGCGTATTTCACACAAAATTTTTGTCAATTTACATATCGTCTCTCGAACAGGGTAATTTTTAGCTCTTCCATCGTCAACTACATATTTAAATTCTTCTGCATGATTGAGTAATGCTGTTTCATACCAAATTTGCGGTATCTGTCCGTTACGTGACTACATATTGAGAGTTCTCATCCTTGTCCTCTGTGATTCCCACTTATTTTTAAAAGATTGCGACAATAGATTGCTAGACTGACTCTTTTTTGGGCTGTAGACCTGTAATCTTGCTTTATATCATGGACAAATAACGAAGGATAAATGGCGTTTACGCCATAATTCTGCTGTACTGAAGAAAGTCATGCTGACGAAAATAAGCCACACCAAATGGTGGAAGAAGTGGCTCTGTGAGATACTACCAACGTAGCACGCTTAAAAATTTGCTTTCACCACTTCCTTTCCCCTATGTACTCGAGCAGACTGTATGCGCGTATTTGCATCCCTCCAGAGAGCTTGTATAAGCCTACGTTTCCAGAGGTATGTAATTTCATTTGTTTTAGAAAACTCGTGTTCAATTATGGTTTGACAGTTGTGGTATTTTTTCCGTCATTCCGACAGAATGCTTGTTGATGAATGTATCGCACATGAACTGAAGCTCCAAATCTGGCAGATGACACTCCCCTCGTTTTAGTTTCGCTATTGTAGCGATCAGATATACACTTTGTCACTCCAGGGAGTCGTCAAGCATATTTGTTTTTCGCCTGCAGCTAGAACCATTCGTAATGGCGCGCGGAAAGTGTGTCTTTGCGTCGATCAGAATTTTTGTGTTGCAGAGTAATTTCATAACTTTATTCACTGTATTTTATCTACGTGTCAACAACGTAAATTTAGTCTTGCTCTTAATATGTCAGTCCATCCCCTTACAGACAGACAAAACTCGTGGAAGAATTTACACTATCCACCCAGTCTTACAAAGTCACTCACGAAGTCTCTAGCGATGTATGTACTCTACTGCAACTTAGCGGAGGATTGAAAATAATTGTCGAAGTAACGTAATTATGGTCTATAACACAGCAGTTGAAAGTAAGTGCTAAATTAAAAATAAATTCTGTGTTGGCGATGTTTAACATTTTCTTCTACAAGTCGTCGAAAAACTTTGAAAACCTTTGCCTATTTAGCTATATGCTACATGCTGCCTCAGGCTATTTGTCCAGCGTCATTTATTACATAATCATTTTTTATTTTTTTATTTTACATGTCTAGTTCTGTTGGACGAAACAGAGGTGTAATCTCCACGGTCATAGAATGTATCAGTACATGAACTTACAACAGAAAAGTAATAACGGATAAAATAAAATGTTTATGAATACCAAAAAGATGACAAGCTATAAGTTTATGTAAATGTAATCAACAACATAACACAGGAATCAGCTTAATTTTCCAAGGAACTCCTCGACAGAATACAAGAAATGAGCTATGAGGAAACTCATCAGTTCAGATTTGAAAGTGCGTGGCTTACTGCTAAGATTTTTGAATTCGTGTTGTACCTTATTGAAAATGAATGCAGCAGAATACTGAACACCTTTTTGCACGATGTCAAGGGCGTGCGATCTAATTGCAGATTGGATTTCTGCAGAGTATTATACCTCAGTGAAAGCTGCTAATTCTTGGAAATAAGCTGATATTGTTAACAAGAAACGACAGTAAAGAACATTATATATATTGAGAGGCCAATGTCATAATACACAGACTAATGAACAGGGGTCGACAAGAGGTTCGCGAACTTACAGCACTTATTGCCCGAACCGCCCGTTTCTGAGCCAAAAAAACCCTTTGAGAATGGGACGAGGTGTCCCAAAATATAACACCATACGACATACGCGAATCAAAATAAGCGAAGTAAACTACTTTTAGTGTCGAACTACCACTTACTTTAGACACTATTCTAATACACACATAAAAAAAAAGTTTTGCATCACCTCAGTTCTGAGAGTTCCGAAACCTGTACAGTAAATTCGAATAGAGATCAACACAAACATCATTTCCGCCCTTTTTAATGCTGATGAAAACCACACATTGTATGTTGTACCATCACACAGTGAGACCTTCAAGGGTGGTCCAGACTGCTGTACACAGAGGTACCTCTAATACCTAGTAGCACGTCCTCTTGCACTGATGCATGCCTGTACTCGTCTTGGCACACTATCCACAAGTTCATCAAGGCACTGTTGGTCCAGATTGTTCCACTCCTCGACGGCGATTCGGCGTAAATCCCTCAGAGTGGTTGGTGGGTCACGTTGTCCATAAACAGCCCTTTCCAATCTATCCCAGGCATGTTAGATAGGTTTCATATCTGGAGAACATGTTGGCCACTCTAGTCAGGCGATGTCGTTATCCTGAAGGAAGTCATTCACAAGATGTGCACGATGGGGGCGCGAATTGTCGTCCATGAAGACGAATGCCTCGTCAATATGCTGCTGATATGGTTGCACTATCAGTTGGAGGATGGCATTCATGTATCATGCAGCCGTTACGGTGCCTTCCATGACCACCAGCGGCATACATTGGCCCCACATAATGGCAGTATTGGGACAACCTGCGTTCTACGCCAAGTACCGTTGTACAAGATGGCGGCGATGACGTAATCCAAGATAGCGGATTTTGGCGGGAAAGTACGACACTCTCCTCCCCCAGAAAAATGGAGCGAAGTTCAAATTCCAAGTGGATAATGCACCACACCCTGGTTATCTCTACTAAGCAAAGAAAATCGTGAGAACGTAGGTCATTTGGGCTACCTCCACTAACCTATGTCAACTGACCGACACTTCTTCCTATAAACTGGTGCCAAGTTTGAATTTTGGCAGTAAACAGAAGTCAAGTCGCGTATCTCTGCTAAGCTAAGAAAATGGAGTGAAAGAGAGGACACTTGTACTAACCTGTCGCCTGACTGTCACCTCCTTCTAAGGATTCACGGGAAAAAGGACTTCCCTTTATTATCTAAACAATTTCATGCAGGTGTATTCACCACTGAGTCCAACTGCCTTAGTACACATCGCCACCAGCAGAGGGCACTCTCATGATGTCAGGTGATGATGCAAGTACCGTAATCCAAGATGGTGGCACCCAGTGTGTTCACCATGAGATTAAGACTCCAACTGACTTAGTACATATCGTCGCCGCCAGAGGGCGCTACCGTGACGTCAGATGATGACGCAAGTGCCGTTATTCAAGGTGGCTGCATACATTTTGTTCGCCATGTGCTCTAGGACACAGCCACTGCACGATCCCATTACGTAATCCAAGATCGACGCTCGCAGTACATCAGATGCACGTCACCCCTGTAGTCAAGCACTGAGAGAGAGAGAGATGCTGTAATGCTTTCTCTCTCACATGTCTATAACAGCGTGTGCCGCGCGTGTAGATCCTGCGGGCGCCACAGATAGTCTTCTACTCACCTAGCGTATGTAACTGAACACATGTGACACCCACATCGCGCAACTAACGTATCAATTACCTAAGCACTTAATTCCAATTAAATTTTAATGATATTCCATACATGAATGTACTATTTGGATATTCAATTATCAAATGAGAATTTTCACATTTTCCTACTAGGAGTGCAGTGTTCATTCATGACATAGGACCCCCCACCCCTAGAATGCTGCACTCCTATTGGCTACTGCATTAGTCACGTGATTCTATGTCATAGAACCCCAGATGATGTCCTGGAGGGCGAAAATGGCGCGAAAATGACTCAGCCTGCTCTCGGTTGCTGTATAGAGTAAGGAAGGACTGCACTCTAATTATTTTGAAACAATTTATTTACGGATGGAGTATATTTATTACACTGACACAAAACACACGCTCTAACATGCTTGGGGCCATCTCACACAGCCCACAGACCTGTAAACTACTTCTAAATAAAGCTCTCCAGACATAGAAAAAACTCCTAAATTAACCAAATAATTTCAGTACACAGTTGCAGACTACACCTAAATAATGCAGCACAGGGATGTAGGGATGTGTGGACACGCTCAGTATTCGTAAACTGTCCAAATAGCACATGGCACAGCCTACAAGCCCACTCGCAAAATAATGCAATCAACACGCGCAAGCACCCTCCGCCAACCACTGTCCACCGGACCGCGAAGTAATGCGGCCATCAGCTGTCAAGCCACGCACAGGCCCCAGCTCAGGTCCCGTAAGCATGAGGCGACCACATCCGTTTCATACTTGCTTTCTGAGAAATTCCTATCCAAATACGTGTTCACCTAGACAGCTCCTGGAGCGACCGGCCAGGGACACACGCGCTGTCACAGTCGCAAGCTGCCGACGAACGCAGGCGAAAGTTGCATCTTGGCGCCATTGATGACGTGTCTGGATGGGAGCGAAGACTTATTTACAGACCGCATACGGTCCAAGCTTGGCCGCACGTGCGGGTTCGTCGCTACTCTCGCTCTAACTGCGGTCCGGTGAAGACACTGCAGAAATCCATTCCAGAGTAGCACAAGCTGCTTTCTGCTTAGCCATTCTAATAGACCATGCATGACGTGTGGTTAACACTTTGCCGCGCGTAGCTACTTACCATCGCAAGTGCATCTAGCAACGTTCTCAGTGTTATACTGAAGCCACATTGCTATCTAAAATAATAACCAAGTCGAACTCTAATAAATTGCATAGTCCCCCAGAAATACTTAACGTGCGCTTTTGTAGGAGTTTTCGTGTTGTCTCAGCTTGTATGCACGGAAATTCTTGCCCTAACAGAACCTCTTTACGAAAATAACGCACAATAACGTCGAATGCAGTCCTCCTCGCGGACCTAACGACGTACCCGCTCCATCACATGCTACCCTGGCTGCTCTCAACATACGCAAATGTTCTCACCCCTATGTAGAGGCTCTTATATCCCAGCATAAAGGATGTGAATAAATCGAGCATTATCATTGGCTATTATCGAATTTACTCACCGAATTACTGATACCGCAGGTATCGAAGCACTGTCCGCCTTTTTTCTTTCTGCAGACGAGATTTTACACAGATCGCCATATTGCACTGACAATTAAATCATACAAACTACCATACATATCGTCAAATACCGAAAGACTCTTACAATGCAATATACACCACAGTAACACACAATATACGCCACAGTAACTTTACAATACAATATATACACATTTTACACAAACAGTGCAGTTATCTTTAACATCTGTATAGCAACCAAAAAAATTACTGTATGCCTACGCTTACACAGGCTATATGTCACGATGTTCCCCTGTTCTAGGAAAGCACCATCCACCTTTCCTTTCTTTCTACAGACGTGGCATTCAGCCGCAATAAACTATTTTACACTGATCGCTATATTGCACCAACAACTAAACCTCACAAAGTGCCATACATATCGTCAAATACGTAGACACCTACTCATTTACACTGTCCTCCCACTCATGCCAGGAGCTTGAATATTAGTGCATGAAACCAATCTCCAACTCAGCAGTATATCAACACGTACCCTGTCGATGTAGTAAACATACAATTCGTATCCTACGCCATACAAAATCACCCCTTTTACATCAGAAAGCCCTCAGTCAATCGAAGTCACTCTTAGAACTGATGTGCAAAGACAGACTCGTTTCCCCCTCAGGACAAGCGCGCTACTATTTCTGGTCTGGACCTGGCTGCTTGCTTGCATTTCTACACCCATCTCCAGACTCTGGGATTACAAGAACACAAGTATTTCCGCATTGTCTGCCATAATATTATATCATTTTCGCTGTACTTCTCGATATCAAGCAACATAATTCCGAAGATATAGACTGGAAATTATTTCTCTACAAACCCTAAAGTATAGCTAAGTGGAGCATGCTCTATACCACTTACTAACTAGAAACAAACAGGTAAAATATGATATTTCCACCCGCGAATACCGATTTCGCTCATGTAACAGATTCCAAATCATCCATATAATTTACAATCCAACTAAGGTCTTTCCCATGTCTAGAGAACAGACAAACCTGTCTTCCACATGCCAGATGCACCCACCACAATCTATCTTCTCTCAACTAAATAAATGCCCAAAATGTGCAGAAACATTCAACCAAACAATTTACATGGGAGGGAATACCAGTTCAGCGCAAACGCACGTCCATACACAATCTTCTCAAATTTCCACTTGATCACGAAAGCCGCCAACACATACTAAGTATTAGTTCGCTATTCGATCGTCTAGAGACGTCAAGGTTGACTCAGATACTTTCCTACACTCCAACAGGCCTCCGCATTTGGACAGCTACTGCCGTTAATGGGAAACGTGAATCATTCCCACCACAGGCCACACATACACGCAATTATTCCAGAAAACCGGTCACATATATGTTTTATCATTATAGTTACAATTACATGTTACGATCGCGGTCTCAATTGAACGGCATTCGACAATGAGCGAAGTATCGGAAATACATCCTCTTGACGGCTGTGGCTCTGGAAATGGAAATTTCTGTACCATCCTTACGACTGGACATAGTCATTTCCTTTACACAAACACAAACAAAACCTGATGCTCAAATGCGAACATATCACACACCCACCAGTACTACTAAGTATAGAACTTTGTCAATAACTGATTGCCTACAATACAAAATAATACTGTCCAAAAATCAACAATGGAAGGGCATGTCTCTTAGGTTTTTCTTGCAAGTGCTACCACTGTGTTTTAGAAAGAGAGACGCAATTGGCCAGATGTTAAAGAAAAAACCTGATCCCAACAACTACTGCATGTTACTGTCACAAGCTATCTTGGTTCTATAGGTGCACACAAGTATCCAGGTTAAAAGTTATACCCTGTTTACAAATCAAGGTACGACATTACTTCTGAAAGAGGTTGTTTCTTTTTTTCTGGACTTATACCATGACAGTTATTGTAGAAATGTGTATTATCAGCCCCCAATGCAAACTCGGGATAAAATTACTGCATTTTGAAAGTGATTCGGCTAAGGAACATAGTATGTAACCAGTGATTGCGACTCCCTCACACCGCCCCCAACTAGATAATTCTATAGTATTTGTAGCGCATTCAGTCTCAATACCATATCAGAGATTCTGCGATATATCCACTGAGTTATAGGCGATGACTGATTGAGAAGGAACACAAACAATAGAACTAGATGATGTAGTGATTGTGGTCATAAGAAGAAAAATGTACAGTGGCTTCTCAGATGTCTAGTGTTACGCTATCTGCTAGAAATGATGTCCATTATTTGGAATCAGATCTTTCCATTCAAGCACATACCTGTGTTGGATCACACCTACAAGTGAATCATATTTCTACATCTACATATACACTCCGCAATGTTCCACTCCCAAACAGAACAAGGAAAAAATGACTGCCTATATGCCTCTGTACGAGCCCTAATCTCTCTTATCTTATCTTTGTGGTCTTTCCGCGAAATGTACGTTGGTGGCAGTAAAATTGTACTGCAGTCAGCTTCAAATGCTGGTTCTCTAAATTTCCTCAGTAGCGATTCACGAAAAGAACGATTCCTTTCCTCGAGAGACTCCCACCCGAGTTCCTGAACCATTTCCGTAACACTCGCGTGATGATCAAACCTACCAGTAACAAATCTAGCAGCCCGCCTCTGAATTGCTTCTATGTCCTCCCTCAGTCCGACCTGATAGGGATCCCAAACGCCCGAGCAGTACTCAAGAATAGGTCGTGTTAGTGTTTTATAAGCAGTCTCCTTTACAGATGAACCACATCTTCCCAAAATTCTACCAATGAACCGAAGACGACTATCCACCTTCTCCACAACTGCCAATACATGCTTGTCCCACTTCATATCGCTCTGCAATGTTACGCCCAAATATTTAATTGACGTGACTGTGTCAAGCGCTACACTATTAATGGAGTATTCAAACATTACAGGATTGGTTTTTCCTATTCATCGGCATCAATTTACATTTATCTATATATAGAGCTAGCTACCATTCTTTACACCAATCACAAATCCTGTCCAAGTCATCTTGTATCCTCCTACAGTCACTCAACTACAACACCTTCCCGTACACCACAGCACCATCAGCAAACAGCCGCACATTGCCATCCACCCTATCCAAAAGATCATTTATGTAGACAGAAAACAACAGCGGACCTACCACACTTCCCTGGGGTACTCCAGATGATACCCTCACCTCCGATGAACACTCACCATCGAGGACAACGTACTGGGATCTTTTACCTAAGAAGTCTTCAAGTCACTCACATACTTGGCAACCAATTCCATATGCTCATACCTTAGTTAGGAGTCTGCAGTGGGGCACTGAGTCAAACGCTCTCTGGAAGTCAAGGAATATGGCATCCATCTGATACCCTTCATCCATGATTCGAAAGATATCATGTGATACATATTTCTGGCAATCTGATATCTCAAAACGAGTTCCCTTCCTCGAACCTGTCTGCTACACTAAAATTACAACCTGGTTTTAGCCACTCCCTACGCATCTTGCAGCCACGCCCATTTCTGCAGCTTCACGCATGTGATTGTTCCATTTTAAGTCGGAATTGAGCAGAAGTCGGAGAAAGACACACCCACCACCTTCCGCAACTCGTGTAGAAACAGAACGATCTGAGTTACTGCAACAGGACCGTGTTTTGACCATGTGGTACGTCTCCAACCTAGATACAGACACTACAGATCTGCGTCCAATCAAATCTATCACCCCAACATGCTATCATCGTTATTCTCTACCCCCAAACAGAGAAAAATTACGAACTATAAAAGCTCATTGGATATAGAACTCACCTAGGTGCCATTGCTCCGAATGAAGATGCAAAGCTGCAGGTGTGTCCAGCGCGGAGAAAGAGATTTCACAATGCTTCCCCAGAATAGTCCAGCATGCAGCCCTCCAAGCATTCCTAACGGCATACACTGTCCCTAACCGAATTTACACCTCAAACTGCTGCTACTGCTGCCAGTGTGGGCACGATCCTATTCAATATACGGGCACCGCAGAGGCCACTTTAAAGTTTGACCACCTATACTCTAAGCGAATGATCATATCCCACAGACTTTACTAAGTCGCAAAAGACTTTCCATCTGGTCCTGTTTAGTTGTTTCAAACACTGTTTTCTAGCACACTTTTGTACAATGCCAAACATTTCCTTTTTTGTGCCATGACTTCGAGACCTGTGTCACGTTCTAAACTGACATTAAGAAGTTCTGATCCATGACCTTTTGCAGGAAACTAGACGTTGCATGGTGTAAATCATTTTCTTACGGCGGATAGCATAACATGTAACATGTCAGCTGATTTTAAATAAAAGACAGTTACAACGTAAGCAAACTGGAAGAGTTTCACGGTGTTGGCATAGGTTTCCAAACTACAGTCCGAAGGTGATTCACGAGCTCTACATTTAGACTCCTCTCTCACACTGACAGAATAGCTGATAGCTCTGCGTTCCCTTCCGACTGATTCCTCGTATTGCACTCATGTACGTGATCACTATTTCGCTGCTAGCAACCCCCAGAAGTTGTCACCAATAAACAGAACTCATTCCCCAACTCAAACAAGCGTTGTCAGTCAGTCATAATGTGGTAATCAACAGCGCACCAGTGAACAGATGGGGTGGAAAAGACACCGCCGATGTACTGTAATAATAAGCAACACAGTTGATAGCGCGAAGAATTTTAGCAATTTTACAGCAGCTCCTACACAGCCAATGATGTGACAGCATGTCTCCCCTAGTTTCAATATCATAGCAAAACCACCCCTTCTCTACTTTGCGAGTACCATTGCGAATGTAGATAGATGACTTCTCAGTATGTCCATTCAGTGTTAATTCTCGAACACATAAATCATCAAAGTATACCAGACATTGCTCTACATATTTCTAACCCCTCGAGCATAGTGCCTAATTTACGGTCTACCTCTCTGCGTATGAGAGTCACAGAGCATCCGTGCTGTCTTAGGGTAAAATTAGAGAGTGAAAGACCCTCCTCACACTGTCACTGACCAACACGCCCTGCAGCACCGTTACCAAATTAATCTGCATCCGATCAGAAGAAGACCACTACACTCCCTGTCCAAGTGCGCGAGATTGCTCGAGATGCAACCATGTCGAGGAGCTTAGCACTCCTTAACGATGTATAGTAACATATTCCAAAGTGCCATATTGTAATAGCACACAGCTAAGAAGAACAAGAAAAGATTAATTTTTATATGTGATGGAGCTCCAGATGGATAGAGTTCGACGCATTTTACGTAAATCAACCAAGCTATAAAGTCTAGAGTCTAGGATCGGTACCTGAAAGGTTATTGGTAAGAGAGAGAGAACATAAACACAGGCGCTCCTAAGGCTACAACGTTCTGCACTTAAAACGAGCCTATAATGTTAGATGTATGGAATGTAGCGTTGTTAATATTCCATGTGAAAAATATATTTCAATCAAATGACACACATCCTTCTTCCCCGTTTCTCTACGATAAACTATATTCTCGAACCGTAAAACGAAAAACAAACTACTTACGTAAAACACTTGCCCTGCGTTACGCAACCACAATATAGCTTTCCAGAGACGTATAGTGTCCACTGTTCACATCATGGTTCAGAAATTATATGATGCCTGCATGAGATCTATATAAAATGATCGTTAGTAGCAAGGGACACATCCTACAAGGAAACATATAAACGCTTAGCAGCAGTGTCCGACATGTGAAAATTACAAGTCACTCGGTCACTAACTCTGTAAACAGCACATCAGTCAGGCAGATGTGTACATGGGGATTGCAGCGCCTCACAAACTCCTATCACTGACTTAGTTATGATGCTGAAGTCTTGACTTTACACCCAAGATACGATAGGGAGCATCGCATAAATCAAAGTTCGTTTAGAGGAATATGTCAAGTTTCATCACACATGATATAGAAGTCCTCTGATGACCGGAAGGTTTACCATTAATGATCGCAAGTAGACAGTGCTTTAAACCACATACAGAACACATGGCTGTATACGAGTAGAACACGGACTATGTCACATGACTTATGCATCCAGACAGAACAACAGAAAACAATAGACCTGCAGCAACTTCTCCTTCTCTAGACGGCATCAGTCAACTATTAAATTGTACCTCGTTACAGCTCCATCTCAATCGATCTCCCCATCCACTCTCTGTTACCCTTTAATGCCGATGCAAGTAAGTTTACAGATGAATGGTTCACTGTCCTCCCGAAACCATAAAATACAGCAGTGTATCACTGGTACCTCAATAGACATACAGTATAATACTGCCTCAATGCGAAAAAATTGACTCCCTCCCTAATTCCCCTCATTTCAATGTCGACGTTTCAGTTAGTGGAGGTAGCCCAATTTACCTTCTACCCACCAAAATTCAAACTTGCCGCCAACACCCGCCATCTTGGGTAAAGGTACTTGCGTCATCAGCTAACGTCATGGCCGCCATCATGGATGACGTCATGCGCTGTTGCTAAGTCTACACGACGCCATCTTGGAAGACATCATCGTCGCCATCTTGGATACATCTGGCAACAATCCAGAGTGTCCCAGAATGCAGGTTGCCCCAATACTCACATTTTCTGCTCTTGGCTTCCCTCCCGTACATCTGCACCAACATTCCTTGTGTCTCTATGGCAGTTTTCCACAATTTGTAACAGAACTTGATGCTTACACATTGCTCCTTTCCGCTGTGACACTTCCTCTCACACTGAATACGTTCAAATGGTCGCAATCTGTTTGCACAGCCAGTCACATGCAGTGTATGCCATGTGTCGATTCTCCTCAAATCTCTGAAGACCCATGTGCATGCATGCACACATGCGCCAAGTTGCCGTTCAAAAATGACACCATGTACCGAACTTTTTAGACACACCACATATACTGTAAGCCCTAAGGGTCCTATCACTCTCCCTTGGGTACTCCGGAAATTACTTTTACATCTCTCTATTTTTCTCTGTTACGAGAGACGTCCTCCCCCCATGAACCATAGACCTTGCCGTTGGTAGGGAGGCTTGCGTGCCTCAGCAATACAGATAGCCATACCATAGGTGCAACCACAACGGAGGGGTATCTGTTGAGAGGCCAGACAAACATCTGGTTCCTGAAGAGGGGCAGCAGCCTTTTCAGTAGTTGCAGGGGCAACAGTCTGGATGATTGACTGATCTGGCCTTGTAACACTAACCAAAACGGCCTTGCTGTGCTGGTACAGCGAACGGCTAAAAGCAAGGGGAAACTATGGCCGTAATTTTTCCCAAGGGCATGCAGCTTTACTGTATGGATAAATGATGATGGCGGCCTCCTGGGTAAATCAAATAGGGGTAATGCAGGAGTAGGTTTAATAATGAATAAAACAATAGGAATGCGGGTAAGCTACTACAAACAGCACAGCGAACGCATTGTTGTGGCCAAGATAGACACTAAGCCCACGCCTACGACAGTAGTACAAGTCTATATGGCAACTAGCTCTGCAGATGACGAAGAGCTTGAAGAAATGTATGATGAAATAAAAGAAATTATTCAGATAGTGAATGAAGACGAAAATTTAATAGTCATGGGTGACTGGAATTCGGTAGCAGGAAAAGGGAGAGAAGGTGAATATGGATTGGGGGTAAGAAATGAAAGGGGAAGCCGCCTGGAGGAATTTTGCACGGAGCACAACTTAATCATAGCTAACACTTGGTTCAAGAATCATAAAAGAATGTTGTATAAATGGAAGAAGCCTGGAGATACTGACAGGTTTCAAATAGATTATATAATGGTAAGACAGAGATTTAGGAACCAGGTTTTAAATTGTAAGATATTTCCAGGAACAGATGTGGACTCTGACCACAACCTATTGGTTATGAACTGTAGATTAAAATTGAAGAAACTGCAAAAAGGTGGGAATTTAAGGAGATGGGACCTGGATAAACTGACTAAACCAGAGGTTTTACAGAGTTTCAGGGAGAGCATAAGGGAACAATTGACAAGAACGGGGGAAAGAAATACATCTGAGGGATGAAGTAGCGAAGGCAGCAGAGGATCAAGTAGGTAAAAAGACGAGGGCTAGTAGAAATCCTTGGGTGACAGAAGAAATATTGAATTTAATTGGCGAAAGGAGAAAATATAAAAATGCAGTAAATGAAGCAGGCAAAAAGGAATACAAACGTCTCAAAAATGAGATCGACAGGAAGTGCAAAATGGCTAAGCATGGATGGATAGAGGACAAATGTAAAGATGTGGAGGCTTATCTCACTAGGGGTAAGATACACTCCTGGAAATGGAAAAAAGAACACATTGACACCGGTGTGTCAGACCCACCATACTTGCTCCGGACACTGCGAGAGGGCTGTACAAGCAATGATCACATGCACGGCACAGCGGACACACCAGGAACCGCGGTGTTGGCCGTCGAATGGCGCTAGCTGCGCAGCATTTGTGCACTGCCGCCGTCAGTGTCAGCCAGTTTGCCGTGGCATACGGAGCTCCATCGCAGTCTTTAACACTGGTAGCATGCCGCGACAGCGTGGACGTGAACCGTATGTGCAGTTGACGGACTTTGAGCGAGGGCGTATAGTGGGCAAGCGGGAGGCCGGGTGGACGTACCGCCGAATTGCTCAACACGTGGGGCGTGAGGTCTCCACAGTACATCGATGTTGTCGCCAGTGGTCGGCGGAAGGTGCACGTGCCCGTCGACCTGGGACCGGACCGCAGCGACGCACGGATGCACGCCAAGACCGTAGGATCCTACGCAGTGCCGTAGGGGACCGCACCGCCACTTCCCAGCAAATTAGGGACACTGTTGCTCCTGGGGTATCGGCGAGGACCATTCGCAACCGTCTCCGTGAAGCTGGGCTACAGTCCCGCACACCGTTAGGCCGTCTTCCGCTCACGCCCCAACATCGTGCAGCCCGCCTCCAGTGGTGTCGCGACAGGCGTGAATGGAGGGACGAATGGAGACGTGTCGTCTTCAGCGATGAGAGTCGCTTCTGCCTTGGTGCCAATGATGGTCGTATGCGTGTTTGGCGCCGTGCAGGTGAGCGCCACAATCAGGACTGCATACGACCGAGGCACACAGGGCCAACACCCGGCATCATGGTGTGGGGAGCGATCTCCTACACTGGTCGTACACCACTGGTGATCGTCGAGGGGACACTGAATAGTGCACGGTACATCCAAACCGTCATCGAACCCATCGTTCTACCATTTCTAGACCGGCAAGGGAACTTGCTGTTCCAACAGGACAATGCACGTCCGCATGTATCCCGTGCCACCCAACGTGCTCTAGAAGGTGTAAGTCAACTACCCTGGCCAGCAAGATGTCCGGATCTGTCCCCCATTGAGCATGTTTGGGACTGGATGAAGCGTCGTCTCACGCGGTCTGCACGTCCAGCACGAACGCTGGTCCAACTGAGGCGCCAGGTGGAAATGGCATGGCAAGCCGTTCCACAGGACTACATCCAGCATCTCTACGATCGTCTCCATGGGAGAATAGCAGCCTGCATTGCTGCGAAAGGTGGATATACACTGTACTAGTGCCGACATTGTGCATGCTCTGTTGCCTGTGTCTATGTGCCTGTGGTTCTGTCAGTGTGATCATGTGATGTATCTGACCCCAGGAATGTGTCAATAAAGTTTCCCCTTCCTGGGACAATGAATTCACGGTGTTCTTATTTCAATTTCCAGGAGTGTAGATACTCCCTACAGGAAAATTAAAGAGACCTTTGGAGAAAAGAGAACCACTTGTATGAATATCAAGAGCACAGATGGGAACCCAGTTCTAAGCAAAGAAGGGAAAGCAGAAAGGTGGAAGGAGTATATAGAGGGTCTATACAAGGGCGATGTACTTAAGGGCAATGTTATAGAAATGCAAGAGGAGGTAGAGGAAGATGAAATGGGAGATATGATACTGCATGAAGAGTTTGATAGAGCACTGAAAGACCTAAGTCGAAACAAGGCCCCGGGAGTAGACAACATTCCATCAGAACTACTGACAGCCTCGGGAGAGCCAGTCCTGACAAAACTCTACCATCTGGTGAGCAAAATGTTTGAGACAGGTGAAATACCCTCAGACTTCAAGAAGAATATAATAATTCCAATCCCAAAGAAAGCAGGAGTTGACAGATGTGAAAATTACCGAACCATCAGTTTAAAAAGTCATGGCTGCAAAATACTAAAGCGAATTTTTTACAGAGGAATGGAAAAACTGGTAGAAGCCGACCTCGGGGAAGATCAGTTTGGGTTCCGTAGAAATATGGGAACACGTGAGGCAATACTGACCCCACGACTTATTTTAGAAGCTAGATTAAGAAAAGGCAAACCTACGTTTCTAGCATTTGTAGATTTAGAGAAATCTTTTGACAATGTTGACTGGAATACTCTCTTTCAAATTCTAAAGGTGGCAGGGGTAAAATACAGGGAGCGAAAGGCTATTTACAATTTGTACAGAAACCAGATGGCAGTTATAAGAGTCGAGGGACACGAAAGGGAAGCAGTGGTTGGGAAGAGAGTGAGACAGGGTTGTAGCATCTCCCCGATGTTGTTCAATCTGTATATTGAGCAAGCAGTAAAGGAAACAAAAGAAAAATTCGGAGTAGGTATTAAAATCCATGGAGAAGAAATAAAAACTTTGAGGTTCGCCGATGACATTGTAATTCTGTCAGAGACAGCAAAGGACTTGGAAGAGCAGTTGAACGGAATGGACAGTGTCTTGAAAGGAGGATATAAGATGAACATCAACAAAAGCAAAACGAGGATAATGGAATGTAGTCGAATTAAGTCGGGTAATGCTGAGGGAGGTAGATTAGGAAATGAGACACTTAAAGTAGTAAAGGAGTTTTGCTATTTGGGGAGCAAAATAACTGATGATGGTCGAAGTAGAGAGGATATAAAATGTGGACTGACAATGGCAAGGAAAGCGTTTCTGAAGAAGAGAAATTTGTTAACATCGAGTATAGATTTAAGTGTCAGGAAGTCGTTTCTGAAAGTATATGTATGGAGTGTAGCCATGTATGGAAGTGAAACATGGACGATAACTAGTTTGGACAAGAAGAGAATAGAAGCTTTCGAAATGTGGTGCTACAGAAGAATGCTGAAGATTAGATGGGTAGATCACATAACTAATGAGGAGGTAATGAATAGGATTGGGGAGAAGAGGAGTTTGTGGCACAACTTGACTAGAAGAAGGGATCGGTTGGTAGGACATATTCTGAGGCATCAAGGGATCACCAATTTAGTATTGGAGGGCAGCGTGAAGGGTAAAAATCGTAGAGGGAGACCAAGAGATGAATACACTAAGCAGATTCAGAGGGATGTAAGCTGCAGTACGTACTGGGAGATGAAGAATCTTGCGCAGGACAGAGTAGCATGGAGAGCTGCATCAAACCAGTCTCAGGACTGAAGACAACAAAAACAACAAGAGAGACGTGTTGAGTCCTATCTACAAGGAAGTGTTGAATCCACTCGCAAACTTGGTCCGATACAATATGATCCGTTGTCTACACCCTTTGGATATCATGGAGGAACAGAGCGAGCTGTGTTTCCCAATATCTCTGTTTGCGGGATCCATATTGATGTCTATAGAGGAGATTTTCGTTCTCCAAAAACGTCATAATTCTTGAGCATAAAACCTGTTCCATAATTCTACACTAGATAGATGCCAACGATTTAGGTCTATAATTACGTACATCTATCCCACGACCCTTCTTGAAAACGAGAATGGCTTGCCCTTTTTTTCCGAATGACCTGCGCCTTTTTCCAGACGCTAGGTACCCCTCGTTGCTCCAGCGAACTACGATAAATTGTTGCCAGAAGCGTAGCAAGTTCTTGCGCATAATCTTTGTTGAATCTTGCAGGTATCATCTGGTTCTGATGCATTCACACTACTAAGCGATTGTAATTGCTCTCCTACTCCGTGAATGGGTATCTCAGTGCCTGCCATTTGGACGTTCGTACGATGATTGACGTCACAGACCGTATCACGATCTTCCGCGGTGAAACGATTTTGGAAGACCGAATTCAGTATTTTGACCTTCTCTCTGTTATCTTCCGTTTAGTTGCTAGTATGGGAACTGAATGATAATAAATTATTTCGGACAGCTTAGGGTTTTTACTCCTGTAATATGTTTTTCAAGTCACTAGCACTTTGTAGAAGCGGGAACATCCGTCTGGCTGCTCTCGGAAATGTACAAGGGCAAGTGACTGACTTCGAGCTGTCATTGCTCGGAAATAATGCGCTGCACCGTGAAGTAATAATCACGGAATATGTGATCGGAGACTCTTCGAGCGCCCATACTCCGATTGGTTGGGGTTGGTTGTGTAATTTGGGGAAGGGGACCAAACATCGAGGTCATCGGTGCCATCGGATTAGGGAAAGATGGGGAAGGAAGTCGGCCGTGGCCTTTCAAAGGAATCATCCCAACATTTGCCTGAAGCGATGTAGGGAAATCACGGAAAACCTAAATCAGGTTGGCCGGACGCGGGTTTGAACCGTCGTCATCCCGAAGGCGAGTCCAGTGTGCTAACCACTGCACCACCTCGCTCGATCCGACACTGGTTGTTCCATGCATCGTACGATACACGTGGAGGGAAATTTCAGGTCATCTAACGTGCCTAAAGAAAATTGTTTTATGTAAATGAAACAGTGCTACATCCGCCTCTGTAGTTAGTTTATCAATAAAACGTTTAGTGCTTATGTAAAAATATTAAAATATCTATTTTGGCGTTTGCGCATGTTCTCCGCTATGCACTCTTTCTCATTCGATTTTGAGGAAACTATTCGATAAAAAAAGACAATTTTTCACGTCTTAGAATCTGATATCACAGCTTGATAACTAACCGGATTTCATTTCGCTGTTGTCTATAATTACTTCGAAATTAAGTAAAACACAGTGCATGTTTTGACAAGTTTGCAGTTGAAAATGTAGTCGCTGGTCAGTATATCGGGTGCATGTTAGGTCATACAATGCTGCGTGCCAGATGAAGGTCAAGATACTTTTAACGCTGGCAGGCCAGACACCCCTCTGGAAATTCTCGAGTAAATTTCTATATGTAAAAGGCAATGTCCTGGCTAAGTGACTCTTCATCGCCCAGTCCAAACAGCTAAGGACAGAAACTTGACATTTGAAGATGTCAACAAAGTTCCTGGGTCTACTTGTTAATAGCAATCTAAACTGGTCCTTAAACATTCCTTACCTATATATAAAAAAAAAACTAAGCTCAGCAATTTACGCAATTCGTGCAATTGCTTGCTTCAGTGACTTAAATACCTTGAAAGCTGCCTATTTTTGTTATTTTCGTGCCCTGATGGCCTATGGAATTGTATTCTGGGGAAACTAGCCAAAGGCAAGCAAAATCCTCATAGCCCAAAGAAGAGTCATTAGGATTCTGTGTGGTGTCAATTACAGACATTCCTGCTGGAAACTCTTCCAAGAGCTGAGAATACTCACAACAGTATCACAGTACATTTTCTCTCTCACGTGTTTCTTGTGTAAAAACCATTCCCTTTTTTAAATGAACAGCATGTATCATAACTATGACACTAGGGTAAAAAATGATCTACATCTTGAACAAAAGAATCTAAGTATGGTACAAAAAGGAGTACACTACTCTTGCACAAAAATATTTAATGCTCTCCCTCAGGCAATAAAAATGTCAGTTACTGATCCACCTACTTTTAAAGATCAACTTAAACAATATCTTCTAAGTAAAACCATTTACTCACTGGACGATTTATGTATGAGAATATGTGAATTGATTTTGATGTATTGTAAGTCTGTTCAATGTAATTTGTAACTTTTTACAAAAAAACAATTCTTGTAAACATTTTTTCTATGTAATATATTATTCATTGTACAACCTATTATTATAAACAAATGTCTCAAATCTATGTAAATGACACGTTCTACACCCAAGCGATTTATCGCTAATGGGTCTACAGAAAATAAATGAAATAAATAAATTATGCTGTAGGTGTCGTTTAAAAAGGGACTTTTCGAAATTCCAGCTCTAAGGGAGTGAAATAGTGGATGAAGTTTTTTTAAAAAAAACATCGTTGTTAAGGCAGTTTTGAAGCTAGACCTACGAAAATTGGTATTCGATTTCTCAGTTAGAAATAAAATAATACGTGTTTCAGCATTTCTGGAAATTTAACCCTATGAGGATGAAATAGTGGGTGAACGCTTTTTTTAATATATCATTATTGAAGAACTACTGAAGTATTTTTAAAAACTCCGTCTATGAACAATGGCATTTGACTTCTCGGTTACAAATTAAAAAATACGTGTTTCAGTGTCTTTGGAAATTGAACACGTAAGGAGACAAAATGGGAAATGAGATATTTTATGAAAATATTTTATTATGAAACCATTTATAAAGCTAAATCTATGAATATTTTAAATTTGGCTTCTCAGTTAGAAATAAAAAAAATACGTGTTTCACTGTTTTTGGAAATTCGAGCCCTATCATCGCCCGGCCCAAACCGGTAACGATAGAAACTTGGAAGTTTGGAGAGGGTGTGGATCTTACGCTATAGGCATTGTTTAAGAAGGTATTGTGTGAAATTCAACGCCAAAGGGGTTAATAGGTAATGAAAGGCTTTTTGAAAGTATCTCACTATTAAGAGAATTTTGAAGCTAGAACTATGAAAACTGGTATTTGGTTTCTCGGTCAGAAATAAAAAAATAGGTGTTTCAGGATTTTTTGGAAATTCAACCGTTATGGGGATAAAATAGTGGGTGAAAGATTTTTTTGAAAATAAATAATTATTAAAGAACTACTAAAGGATTTTTAAGACTACATCTATGATAATTGGTATTCGACTTCTCGGTTAGAAATAAAAAAAAACCTGTTTCAGTGTTTCTGGAAATTCAATCCCTCAGGGAGTGCAATAGGGGATGAAAATTTTTAAGAAAATAATTCGTTACATTAAAAAAAAATTTAAACTAAATTTATGAAAATTGTTATTTCATTTCTCGGGTAGATACAAAGAAATATTTGTTAGGGGATGAAAGTTGCTATGCAAATAACTCCACAAGAACGCAAAAGGCATGATTAACAAAGACTGTGGACTTCAGCTAGCAGAGTCATTCGGGAAAGACTATGCTTATATGGCCTTAATTAGCGTGAATTCAATTAAACTAAAACAAAAAATCTCTGCAAGTCATACAGTCTACGCGAGCGAAGCAGCGGGCGCTGAGATAGTACGTAATATATTTGCAAATTGTCTGTGATTAAGTTGCCAGCGACGCGCCATACGCGTGATTAGTATTGCCGCTTGCTGAGACTTGTTGCTTGTGATTTGCTGACGAGTCATATTTTGTGAAATAATATTTTGTCGGCAAGTTTCGGCATTTGCTGTTCTTTGTATTGGACTATTCCTTGTCATATACAATTGCATATGCCTTGTTTTGTCCTTCAATAATGATGGTATTTATGTGATCGTTAATTTACTTTCGATAGCAGTGTTACAGTTTCTTTCTCTGTTTTGCTTTGTAGTCTATGTGTGTCTGGTTATGTGTGTACATCATCAATCTTCAACGAGAAAGGTAGCGCTTCGTTAAAAGTAGTCCGTTGGACTACTAAGCGACATCATACGTTCTTAAGAATTTTAGTCCATTATCCGTTATAGGACATGAAAGTGAAAATTATGCAGGTTATGAATAACTGAAATAAGCAACACTTTCGTACATTTTCCGTGAAAATGTAAACTGTGCGTCGTACAGAAATGATGAAAGACGGACGTAAAGTGCAATATAGGAATGCTAGACAATTTTGATCTTCTGATCTAAATAATAAAGCCGACAAGGATTTGAGCTCTGGGTAAGGTATAGCCTGGATTTTGAAAGGTCGTCACAAAAAACTAAAATTCATATAAAAGGGACTTACGCGCATGTTTTCGTAGCGCGAACTGTTAATATTTCCGCGCGGTCAGGACAGATGAATGTCGCAGGGCGTCAGAAATAAGCACGAAACGGGCCGCAATACAAGTTATTATGGCGGAAGGAAATGGGGAGAACGAAAAGCCGTTTTCCCATAGCAATCTGCCTCGTAAGAATGGAGAAATCGAAGGAGAGGTGGAAAGTGAAGAAGAAGAGAACCCTATTAAACTAGACCTAGGTTTAGGTAACGAACATAAAGTCGACAAAAGAGCTGTTTCGGAACAAGTTCGAGGGACAGAACATCATTCATCCACAACAG
This sequence comes from Schistocerca americana, assembly GCF_021461395.2. Taxonomy (NCBI): domain Eukaryota; kingdom Metazoa; phylum Arthropoda; class Insecta; order Orthoptera; family Acrididae; genus Schistocerca; species Schistocerca americana. The sequence goes on from NC_060121.1 coordinate 869,411,007, forward strand.
GTTGAGTGTGTCTTCTATCACCAAGATTTGTTTTATTTTGTTTCCGAAATAGTCACCAATATCGCGCAGTGTTTTAACCACTCCACTAACATTTAGTTTAGTGAAGAGAGTGTTAAGAAATAATGAAAAGCTTAAGACGGGAGCTGTCTAATCTTTATTAGGAACCCCCACGTAGGTTTACTATTGTGTTAATACACCGTTCTAAATGCTTTCAGGTTCTAGCGACACGCCAAAGAGAGAGGAAAATCCATTTTCGTTCAAGCACTTCTTGAAAAGAGACAGCGGAAGTACCAGTTACCAGAACACAGGAGCTAGACCGAAGATTTATAGAACAACTCCACCAAATAACTTCGAAGATAGAGGCCAAGAGGGGGTTTCGACAGAAAGAGATTCACCATCGTATAATAGAAATGCTTCATCAAGAAGCGTTGGTAATCCTGAGCTGTCATCAGTTTTACCTGACTTTGTTCAGGATCATTTGATCATGGAGCAATGTTATCTTAACCACAGCAGTAATATAAGTTCACCACACATTACTGCTAATCTAGAGAGCTTTCCAGATTTTACATTCAAGAATACTTCACCAAGAGAGTCAATAATATCTGATAGTGCAGGTAGAGAACAGAGAGAATGGGAAGAACCAAAGACTAATGAATCCAGTTTGGTGTCAGACATTCAGTGTGACCTGACTGGTATACCAGAACAGGCAAAATCCAGAATTTGTACGGTGCCTCTAGATTTGCCAAATTTTAGCCGGAATGTAGTGAATGGCACAAGTCGACCCCTAGTTCCTGGTGATGTGTTACCATTTGATTTACCTCTGGTTGGAGAAGCAAGTGGCGATTCATCTGTAGCAGCAGATTCATTATCTACTAGAAATGGTGCATCAGTTGCTGAAGTGGGTGTATCTAAAAGTTTACCAGACTTTCTTTCTGATGGTCCTATTCACAGTGGTAGGCATAATGATACAGAAGCTTCAGTTAGTTTGACATCTGAGTTTTCAAGAAACAGTATTTCAACTCCACATACACCTGAAGGACAGCTGCAGAGGGTAAGTTGCTTCAGACAAAACTGTTTATTGACAATAAAACAAATAAACTATTTCTGTCATTGGCAGACAGCAAGTGGAATTAACAGTTTGTTATGTAATTATTATTGCTCCAATTCAGGCTTGCTGTCGTTGAAAATAGAACAATTCCTGTAGTGACTGTAGTAGGTTGTGGAAAATAAATGAAAATTAACAATTTCCTTTGTTAAATATGTTTCAAATATGATTAAAATAGCATGTGTGATTGTGATGGTACCTTATGTAACTTAAGACTGAAGATACCAACTGCTGCTTTGTAGTTCTTGTGTGTGAAGGGGTTTTCCTTCCTCCCCTGCTCTCCCCTGGTGTGATCTGTAGCAAAGTCAGTAGATTTGTCATTGTGACATTTAGTACGGGTTCATGAAGCAACATGTGAAACCTACTTAGTGATTGGTTCAGCTGTTTCAAGTTTCAGACAGAATTCATCATTGCCAACATTCACTCCATATTTTATGTACTTTTAATTGTAAATAACTAAAATAACAAGGGGAGAAGGCCATAATGTTACTCACATATTTTATGTACAGCTTGGATGCAATATGCCCTATTGATAGGTAGTTTAAAGGAATCAGTGAGATAGAGCGAACAGCAATGTTTCTGATAATGAAGAATGTAAACTAACCTCCACAGGCTATTATCTTTCTCAAGCTGTGGTGCATTTTCTAAATTAGAGCAGTTAGCAAGTTGTAGGTACTACAGCAACATTATTATTACTTATTACTCAGCCGAAAAACCAATGTATTATTGGCTTTCTGGTTGCCATGCTACATTGCCAGTATACATGCAACACCACACAAATTAGCAATCACTATGAAAATTTTAGCCAGTTAATAGTTTGTGTAAGTCACTATTGCTGAAACCCTTGTAAGTAGTTTATGCATATTTTTTGTTGTTGTCTTCGGTCAAAAGACCGGTTTGATGCAGCTCTCCAGTCCCTTCAGCTCAGTTTTACCCCCCCCCCCCCCCCACACACACACATACACACTTCTCTCCATTATCAGATTTACTATCCCTTTTTTATCAGGATGTGTCGTATTGACCTTTACATTTCATTGTAGTAACGTAGTTAGTTACTGTAGTTAGTTTCATACTCCATGCATCATTTGCATGATAATAATGATGTGGAACGAGTCATCATCATCATCATTATTACTAAATATACAGATGTGAGTCAGTAATTCCTGCCCACTGCCTTGAATGCATTACAGTAACAGAAATTTTTCTGGGATTACAGAAGTGTCCGATTCCACCCGTCTGCTTTGACCCATGTCATCATCAATATGGCGGAAATGGCTATTCTAAGCGTCTCTATAAATAAGACAATAACATCTCCCTCCAAAAATACAATCAAACTAACAGGACAACTGCGGGAAATTGGGGGTTTTGGGGTGAGGACAAGTTAAATATAATATAAATAAAAAAAAAGAACACAATGATCCCAAAACACAAAATGACGAACAAAAAGAAGGAAAAAAATGTGCTGTAAGAATAATACATGGTGCTCACTGATAATCATCTTGGAGATATTTGTATAAGGAGTTTGGCATTCTGACCACTGCTTCACAGTATATTTATTCTCTCAAGAAGTCTGTTGTAATAATCCACTGCAGTTAAAAAGGAACAATGATGTACATGATTAAAATACCAGAAGGAAAAGTTACATTCATTACTCTACATTCATGTTGTCTTTAGGAGTTCCAAAATGTAGGCCACCCTGTTTATTATTCCCTCACCGTGTGTTCTTATCACTGGTGCAGTACCTCAAAATGTGTGGAACTGATTGCGTTTCATCTTTTTAAAAGTGAGAGTGGGGTTATTCGCAGAAAAACAGTCACTGATACTTTTAAGAACTTTATGATGTCTTTTGTTTCTGTTGGTGTGCTTGGATTGATTACAATATTAGTGTCGATTGATTACGATTCAAGTGTCATCTGCAAAAGGAACTAATTCTTCTTTCGTATTAAATGGAAGATTATTTACATATATGAGTAACAATGATGGACCCAAGATTGAGCCTGAGGGAACTCCATATGTGATATATCCCAGTCAGAGGCATCTCCCCTGATTACATTGGAGAATTACTAAATACAACTTTCTGCATTCTTTTGGTGAGATATGCCACAATCCATTGGTTCACTATACCATCAGTTCCATAAAATCTCTGTTTGTCTAGGAGGATATTGTATTTCACACAGTCATATGCCTTAGATAGGTCACTGAAAATACCAACCAGTGCTATATTATTGCTTAATGCTTGCAAAATGTGGTGAGTGAATGTGTAAATGACACTCTCAGCCAAGCAACAGTTTTGAAATCTGAACTGTGATTTACTAAGGATATTATTGTTCCTTAGGTGGGAAACTATTCTAGACTGCATCACATTCTCAAAAATTTTGGAAAATGATGTTAGTGTTGAAACAGTATGGTGGTTATTGACGTCTTTCGCTATCACCTTACTTGTGGAGGGGTTTAATGACGACAGATTTTAGTCTCTCAGAAAATTGCTTCAAATAAGTTAAGAATTATATATTTCAGCTAAGACAGGGCTTATTAAATGGGAACAAACCTTTTGTACTCTGCTGAAGGCACCATCAAATTCTTATGAGCTTTAATTTTTGAGGCAACATATAATTTTCTTAATTTCAGAGGTAGAACTTTGTGATAAATTCATATCATCGAATTTTATAGGAGTTGCCTTTTTTCTTGAACTGTTCGTCCCTGTATTTTGTTCTATTTAACAACTTGTTGTTATACACATTTGCTGCCTGCAACTCATCATTTGTAACTCTTCCATATAAGTTAATAGGAATGTTTTCCTTTTCTTTGCTCGGTTGTCCTGTCTCTCGTTTCACTACATCCCGTATAGCCTTAAGTCTGTTGTTGGAATTAACTGATTTTTGACATAATGTGTACATTGTTTGATGTATTAATAACTCTTCTTAATGATTTTGAATAATTTTTGTAGATTGCAGCTACTATAGGATCTTCACTTATATTTCATTCCTCTCCTGATCCATATTTTTTTACATGGCTGTTTAGTGGCCTTTGTGATTATCTTGTGCGGAAAGCTATTTCAAATAATGATATGAATTTTTGATGGAATAAATTAAATTTTAAGACAGTGTTTGGTTCGTTATAAATTTCATCCCAGGTCGCCTCTTGTTAAATGTTCTTAAAAACATTTGTTCTGGAGTCACTAATTCTTCATATTTCCACTGAGGCGTATCTATACTATAGGGCACTATCTCATTTAACATAACTGTTTATCAAAATCAGTGAAAGCATTTGTAACTGGATTACAATTATTTCCTTGCTTTGAACCTCATCAGAGGAAACATTGTCCGCAGCTCGTGGTCTTGCGGTAGCATTCTCGCTTCCCGCGCACGGGGTCCTGGGTTCGATTCCCGGTGGGGTCTGGGATTTTCTCTGCCTCATGATGACTGGGTGTTATGTGTTCATCATAACTGACTCGCAAGTTGCCCAAGTGGTGAGGTAGGGTTCTGCTGTCTTTTTTTTTTTTCCTTGTTGGAAAGTTAATTATTGATATTAAATTGAATAAAGTTTCCAGAGCATTTTTCCTATCATAACCCTTTAGAAAATTTACATTGAAATCGCCATAGATGATTATCAGTTTCCTGCTATCTGACAGGTAGTGCAGTAGTAGTGAATCTAAATTTTATATAATC